>NW_020955478.1:536383-705742 GCF_003031625.1 Empidonax traillii
TCACCTTTCTTCATAATACTGTAATTAGTATTTCATATACTGTAATTTTACTCTTGATGAGATAAGCACTTTCTGATGAAATTTCAATATCTATATTGTTTGTGCTGGCAAAAAAGCAATTTAAAATGACGAATTTTTAATATTTAAACCTTTTGATATAGCGACATGAATATCAAATATTTTAGGTACCTTCAAGGTTTTGGTGACTTTATAGCACTGCAAACAGGGCATGCTCAGCTCTTCCTAATTTCCCTCTATTTTCTCTATTTCTTATTGCCAGTCGTCCTTCTGCATGGCTCAGTTGGGCAGAAAAACTGTATTTTCTCTGCCCTAGTCTCAAAGACTGTCAGTTTTGTTCTGATCTGAAGAAATCTGAGATCATCACTCAGAGATCCCTTTCATCAGCATGTCTCAACTTAGCAGAAAGAAAACGCTACAGAAAACCTTCAAAAATCCAGGGTGCATATTTGTGTAAGAAGTTGCAGCCAAAGACAATATCTCATATTTCCTCTTATCTTGTTGGTGTGCAGCAACTCTCGCCTGTAATTTCCAGACATGCTATTTCTGTTCCTAAATACCAGCTCATAATGGATGAACCATAACCCAAAGCATTTTTAAAGGATTTGTTTCACTTTTGTGCTCTGTAAGGACTAATTAAGTTGACATAGATTTTTAAAAAAATAACCAACCAACCAAAACCAAACCACAGAGTTGTGGGTTGTTTTGTTTTGTTGTTATTGTTGTTGTTTTGTTTGGGTTTTTTTGCCTTTGTTTGTTTGTTTGTTTTGTTTTGTTTTATTTTGGTTTTTTTACAATCCAGATTGGAGATCAGAAAAGTATTATTATTTCACCCTTGAAAAATTCACTTAAGGCAGCCATAAGTCATGCAAACTTAATGGCACTGGTTTCTGTTACCAATCAACCCAATTTCAAAAAAAAGGAAAACAAAAGCTCTTCAAATATTTCAGTTAAATATGTTTTAGTTTAACTCGAGAAAAAATTCTGGGGTTTATGTCCAAACCAGGTGGAGCTGGAAGATTTTTTTAACTGAGAGTATTATGAGGTTCACCATTGGTTCAAAGCCAAAACCCAAAGTGAACAGGTGTTCACCTATGTGGCTCAAAGGTAAAATACATTCTTGATCTGTCACATGGAAGATAAATTCCCAAATTTTACTGCATCAGAGTGGTGAATCTTTGGTCTGATGAAACACAAAACAGAGACAGAAACAGGTGTGATGCTTCCCTGCTGGCTAGGCATATCAGCTGTATTTTCAATGGAAAATGTGATTTTCAACTCCAAATTCACTCCAGCAAGAGCTTCCACCCTCAGTGGGAGGCACTGGGTAACAAAGGGCTTCTCTAAGGGGGTTCAGAGGGGACGATTGTTCCATGCTTTGCTCTGAAAACAGGACACTGTTCCCCTTGCTACAGAACAAGCTCATTTATTTTCCATGTGAGCCTTTGTAGAGATGCAGGTGTGCAGCAGTGAGGGGTGAGCAGGCAATGCCTCAGGGACAGGCAGTGATAATACCCCAAACTGGGCAAATCTGTGTTGCTGTTGTGTTGCAATGCTGACACAATTAACCCTTGAAACTTTGTGACAAAGATGTTGTTGCTAATGTGGCCAAAAGGAAGTTCTTCAATTGCTTTCAGTGAAACCAGCATGTGCTCACTTCACCCAAAAATATGTTTTTGGGTAAAACAGTAAAGGTAATGTGGAGATGTAAAGCTTCATGCCCCAAATTGTCAAACTCAGATAATAATATGATATAAAACATGAACAAGCTAAGTGACAATTTAAGATGACCTAAATTTCCTAAACTTTTTTTCTAAGAGCAATTTCATGTGATGAGCTAAGGAAACTGATATCATGACTATCAGAAATATCTCTTTACAGAAATAACTAATTTTAAAAGTTGTCAGTCTAATTGGCAGAAAACAAAATGGAGACACATTTTGTTTTTACATATCAAACATCCCAGGAACTCTGTGTCCTTGTAACTGCTCAGGAAGCAGCTTAAAGACTAGAGTAGGAAATTAATCATCATACTTGGCTAAAACTGACCCATACGTCTTGCCAAAAATTATTGGAGAAAAAATTAATTTTAAAGCTACTAAAATTCTTGGTGAATTCATGAAATATTTTATGAACATTGATGATAAAGAAGTAGTCATTTCAAAAACATTTTTTTGTATCTTGGAATTAAAAGAACAAAGACAAGTTATATTTATTTTAAAAGAAAGAAGCAAACAATGGGTCCAAAATAGCATCAAAACCCACAGTACATATGATTAATGAGTTATAAAATTGATGAAGTTTTCTTCACTCATCAAAACAAAAAACCACTCTCCAAATCTCAGAGATGAACTTTTTGACAGGATTCCCCTAGAGAATGACATGAAGCTGTGTCAGGGCAAGTTTAGGTTGGATATTAGGAAAGGGTTCTTCACCCAGAGGGTGACTGAACACTGGAACAGGCTCCCCGGGGAAGTGATCACAGCACCAAGCCTGCCAGAGTTCAGGAGGTGTTTGGACAACACTCTCAGGCTCGTGGTGTGATTCTTGGGGTGATCCTCTGAAAGGTCAAGAGTTGGACTTGATGATCCCTGTGAGTCCAGTTCAACTCAGTAAATTCTCTGATTCTATGAAAAAAATTCTTAACAAATGGAAAAGAGAAAAACAAATGGAAATGGAAAAGAAGTACTGACTTGTCTTCACCAAAGCTCTTATATCACCAAGTGTGTAGTGGACATCCATAGAGAAAAGTTATGCTATTAGAACATGTTAATTTGTGTCTAATAAACCCCTAGTGTACACAAAGCATTTTTACTCCCCTTAGGACAGTCATAAATTTTTGAGAGATCAGAAAATACTAATCCGTTCAAGCAAAAAAGTTCAGTAGGAGTGTGTCAGTGTTTGCACAACTATCTTTGCTCCAAATTTAAGTCCCCTAGATGCCTAAATGGTCCAGCAATCATCTGTAAAATTCTACTGCAGGGTAAACTTGAGTTATGTTTGTTCACTCCTTCTTGAAAAGTACCAGCAGGGTACCACACCGCAGAAAATGCTATTTAAGAGCATTTCTCCTGTGTTGCTACTCAGAGGTGCTTGGAAAGATCGAAGAATGGGGAGGAATTGCTATTTAATGGCCATTTCACTGAGTTTGCCTGTTAGTAGTAGATCGACAGAGTCCAACATCAGAAGATAATTAGCATTTTGAAAAGCATTTTTACCTTCTGAGTGAACAAAAATAGCAACTGCTGATCCATCTCTAAAGGGTGGGTGGGGTGAGGTTGATTTTTAATTGGATTGGTGTAAAATACTTTCTGCATCTTTTACTTCTTCCACATTTGAAAATTGTTGGATAAAATCAGTGTTTGAAACTTACTGAGGAATATTGATATATATAGTAGTACAGATATATACTGGTTTAGACAATTGTAGATGTGGAAAAGTTTTTTTAAGTCTAACACATTAACTGTTAGATGCACAGCTTCATGCATGCTAAGTAGCCAGGATTATGCATAGATCTGTAGTTCTTCATTGTGCACTGACTGTGATCATGAAGATCATCCTAGTTGGACAGTACATGTTCCAGAAATTTGGGTCCGGGTATCATTCAAAGTAACATAAAATGTTTCAAAGAAACATGAAATTACTTATGAAAATGCCTCAGAAACTTGGAATTCTTGACATTGTCTAGACAGGTCTAGTTTTAAATCATTTATCAGTAGATCAAGCCATGCATTACTTGCTGGTTGCTTACTTGCAAAAGCTTTTTTTTCTTAATTACACAATATATTGTTCTCACTGTATTTTGTAGAGCAAAACAGTCTCCTGTGTGTGTGCATATATTTGTCTGGGACATGTTCACAGTAAAGGTGGTATAAAACAGCAGTGTAACAAAACAGAAAAGGATTGTACCTGTCCACAGATGTGCAAATGCTCTGTAAGAAAGATTTTATTAAGATCTTTGAAATAGCAAAAACATCCTGGGCTGTAAGCTAGAACAGTGTAAGGTAGCAAGGCTAATGGGCTGGATTAGATAGAGTACTCCTGGATGAATCTCCTGGGAGATTATGGGACTTAGGGGCAGGTGTGGCAGAAAGAGTGGGAAATGGTTTTTCAGGACTGTGAGGAGTTCCCTGGAGAGATGAGGTGATGTGAAGGAGGAACACCAAATACAAGCCCAATCCAGCCTGTATACCTCTCACCACAGCCTTGACACAGAACTAGAGATAAATGCATAAAATCTTCCTAACTGTAGTCCTACATGAAGCACATATATATTTCCTTGCCTTCATTACATTGAAACAAAGTGAGAAGTATTTGCAAGGGCCGAGTCCCTGGTCAAGCTTGGAAGAGGCTACAAAGAAATAGCCCAGGCTTCAGATACTAAGAGCTGCTCTCAGTCTAAAGTCACAAAAAGACAGTTCCAGGATTTTCACAGTGAGAGATGGTTTTAAATATTTAATTCATTGTTGTCTACTTTTGTATTTTTGTTTTGCTTTTTTTTTTTTTTTTCATGGATGCAAATCCAACTATAATCATGACCATATTATAGATACCTACATATAAGCACACACCATATAGAAACATGTGGCGTGCTAAATACACAAAAATACCATCCTATTACTGCTGAAGAACTAGTATATCCCTGTTTTGTGTGAATATTGTCTGTGTATAGGATGTGCAGGAACTTGTACTTTTAGTTTTACATTAAAAAAAAAGCCTAAATCTTAGTAAGATGACAAAAAGAAAAATAAATTGCAAAGGCAAAATTTTAGTAACTTCTAGACAAGCACTTAATGTCTTCCATTCAAGCAAGAACAGAAAATATGTTAGTTGCTTTATAAACTATGATTCCAATAAAAAGTAATTATAGTGATTAATTGCATAATGATTACTGTAATCACAGCCTATTCTTAGTTGATTAAGACAGAAGCAGCTCACAGAAAGCTTTCCACTAAAACTATTTGTTTATTTTATTTGTCTTTTGTAATTTTCTTATCAGAACCCAAGAATGGCAATATTTCAAAGACAACCTTGCCAGTTGCTTTGAGATTAATCCGCTGTCCATCGATAGAAAATCCCTTTAAGAAACTGACAAATGTGTTATTGTAGAGGCAAGAAATTCTTTTACCTTAGCCATTTCTGGGTTTTCTGTTGCTATTACAGTTTTTTTTCCTGCTTTTTTAATTGAGTACTTCTGTCTCACTAGGATATTTTGAAAGAATTTGCATGTACTTTTAAATACATATAAAAATTTTAGCATAATGCATATAACGAAAAGATATGTGGACTCTCTGGAGAGACGATAATAGGGTGACAGATGTGGGATTTCATTTTGGGGGGCATGGAAATCTTGGATGCTGAGGAAAACCATCACATTTCTATCAGTTTGGATGAAGTTGTCACAGGCATCACCAATTAAGACTCTGCTCTGTCATGTTGTTCCTCCTCACAGCCCATTGGGACACTGGCTTTTGTTAATTTGGTGTGCAGTGAGATCGAATACTGCTATGACAGCATTACAAAACTCAAAATAGAGAGGTTGAGTGATGGACAGAGATCTCAAAATATTATCTACTTTTGACTTTAATGGGGAAATTGGAAGGAGGAAGCGGCTAAAAGGCAAGGCAGATGCTTTAGTTAAAACTTGTTGAGTGCAAAAAGGACTCAATAATACCTAAATCTGATCCACTACCTTGATGTTGCTACAGTCCCATATGTGAGATATTTTTGGGCATGGAGGTACAGGACAGGGATATGTTTCAATGATAAATGAATGAGGTGTTTTAAAAAATTGTGACACGTATAGCAAAAATTCTGGAGATGCAAAACAAACACAGAAGGAGCTGCGATGTAAGAAGACCCTACTGCCTAGGAGTCAGCTCATTCCCCAGCGTTATTTAGCTTCATGAACTTGACTCTGTGAAAGCCCTGCTGAGCTCAGGTGCAGCATCAGCAACACAGCAAGATCCCCCATGAAAGTGTCCCGAGATGTTCCCCTAATGCCATATCTGTCTGTAACAACCACAAAACGAGTTCCTCTTTCATAAGCCTCACTCCAACCCTTCAGCCAACGGTGCCAGATAGCCTTTCCATGAAAATGTAGTTCAAGATGAGCTATCAGACTTTTGCTAACTTTTGGTGCATTGACTGCAGACAAGATGCTGAAGTCGTTCAGATAAATGCCAGTGCACACGGTAGCTATTACAAAGGGAAAACATTTTATTCTGTATCATTCCTCCACCTGGTGGCCAGGTCAGGGATTTGGTTAGTCCAGGTACTGGACACGGGGGAGATCAGTTCCCAGCTCAGTCATAGCTTTCTTGTTTAAGGTGCTACTTAGGCTGGGCAGTCAGGTAAAGCCCTAAAGGCTATAACTCACAAGAGGCCCTGACTTTTTGTTTTCTGGAACTGGACACATAACCCCTTTTTTGACCAAGCATGTGCTTTACTGGTAAAGAATATCATAATCTTCCAGAAATTCTTTATCTTTTGTTTTCCCTCCTCAACACTGAAAACAATGATTTTCTTCAAAAGTGACAACATTTGCAAAAGGGAACTAGTTGGGAAAAATATCACATTTCAATTTTTAAGAAAATATATCATGGTTTGAAATTGTCAAAATGCCCTGTTTTGACATTTGAAAATGAAAATAAAAGAAACTTTGAAAGGTCACTATCAAAACAAAAAGCTTACAAATTTTTAAGTGATTTATTAACTCAATTTCTTTGAAAGGGTTCTTTCTTATTGTTTTGCTGTTTTCCCCCTAATTTTGCCTAGCTTTTTTTTGGTGAGGTTTTTTTGTGGTGGTGGTGGTTGGTTTTTTTTTTGTTTGTTTGGTTTTTGTTCCACCCCCCGCCCCCCCCTCCTCCTTATTTCCCAAATATTCAGTACTGGAATATCTGTAAGGCAGTGGGATATTTAGATATCTTGTAGAATTTTCATATATGCCAGGATGCATAACTGCTTTCGTAACTAACGAGAGCAAGGAACTTCTTTACATCCTGCATCTCCAAATCCTGAAAGTACTCGCAAAACAGAAGACCTACTTTCCGCCTTGCACTCATATGTATAGTCCATCACGCTATTTTATGGTCCTCTTGAGTTAAAAGACATGCAATTATCACAACTGCTTGTTTTTATAAATGCAGGCATGTATTAGAGGTGCATTTCTCCCTGTCTCACTCCTTTTTCTTGTGACTGTAGTTTTTAGTTTGTTCTCTATTGCTTACTACCCCTCACAATATATTCTTTGCAGTGAGGATATATTGAACCTGTCAAGTTTATTTAAAGAAAAGTTAAACTGGGGAAAAATCAGGAGTATGTTGCCTAGACAGGGATGGTAAGATATTCAAGACAAGGCCTTGCTCTACTTAGCAGACTACAAATCCTCCAGATGTCGAGGGAAGCACAGAAAAGCAGATGATAAATGGCAAGTGAGAAACTGTACATTGATAAATGGGACTGCAAAGAAAGAATACATCTCCAGCAAATCCTTCATTGTTGCCTGCAACTCAGTTGAATTGCAGAGTGCTATTTATACAATCAAACCTGCCAGTAATCCATCAGTGGGAGGCATGGTCCTACATGTCTATGAGTCTAGAAAGTGAAAGGAAATTGTAACAGAGACTGGGGAAAATAATCAGGTTGTTCCTGTCCCCCAGCAGTTGCCCATGTTCCTCATAAACTATGGACTGAGTGTCCCTTAGGGAAGGGACAGGAATGATAAACCCTGAGAGCAGAATAATCAAGGGACAGCTATTTAGAGGACTCTAATCGAATCATCTTATATTATTGAAAAAATGAGTCAAAGGCTTTTCTTCCTGTATAATTATATGATCTTTGTTATTACTTGGTTTGTGGTCTGTTGAAGGAGACGTTCATGCCATAAATAGGCTAAAGAAAAGTTGCAAGCATTGGGTTGTCTTGCAGCATCCTTTAGTGAGCCTTCTGTGTTAATTTAGTCCCCAGACACAGTCACATTTGTGTATTTAAGAGGAAAAGCAGAGAGGTGACCATGACTTAAAATAATCTACTTTTTTTATGGAATTTATGTTTGTTCTTTGGAAGACATTCATTCTTCGGAGCTAAAATCTTGAGAGAAACAGAGATTCAGGCATTAGACTTCAGGAACACTTTAACTGGCCCTGGAGTACAAGCTGAACAAGAATTAGTAACTTTGGTTTCTTATCCAGAGATGAAAATATAATCTCAGCTCCCTCCACTTACAAGGTTGGAGTATAACCTTGTCACTGATAAGTGTGATTTTTGACCAACAACCCCTGCATTTTGATTCAACCCCTGAAACAGGCAAATTATGGAGTTACAGAAGCACTCTGTAATGGTGTTTCTTACGTTGTTATAAGGGAAGGGGTCATTTTGGTACATGCATATATATGCCAATACAAGTATATGGTCACTTGCATGGCTGAAGGGCTTCAACTATATGGGACAGTTAAAGCAGTTCAACCAGGATACACAGACAGCTTTATTTTACTGTTTATAGATCTCTCAGCCCACAGTCAATCCAAACTAAATGCATCCAACATAGAGGTTCCTGGACTTTGCTTACAACTGGGTAGGGACCACAGGAGAATCTCAGGAGCTGCAGGACCAAGACAATAATATTTGTGAGCATAAACCACAAAACCAAACTCAGTGGAAGGATTTCAAAAAACTTCATTGCCACTGATGTACAGCAGGACTGGAACTAAAAAGGAACAAAAAATAGTCATCTCTTTCACATGTCATACCAATATTTATATAGATGTATGAGACATGCTTCATAATAGGATACCATAAGGTCTTAAAAACTGAATGCTATGGTTTCTTGCTTGTAATCCAGTTATGGAAAGAACCTTAACTTGCCATATAGAACGTCCTTTCCTTCTTTCATAATTAAATTTTAAATACCTTCAGGAAGTTAAAATTCACATATAATACGCAAATTATTGGTACTCGGAAACATCATATTGATTTACATTGTAATTGTTCCACTACTGATGATAATAGAAGTTGCATGTCTGTGAGTACTTACTCTTGCTAGGTAAGAACACTGCAAAATAGGCTGACATTTCTTTGCTTTTGCAGCAGTTATTACGATGTGAATGGAAGAGTCATAATGCACCAGCCATATTGCAAGATATTGAAAAGCATTCTGGAGATACTGTTATTTCTCAGAGGTTTATTCTTAGGAAAAATCCACCAAAATAACTAAAAAACACCACTCCATCTATTCAGGACTTAATGAATACAACGACAAATACAATAGTTAATATTAAATACAGTGATACAGTTCATGTCATGAAAATTCATATTGAATAGTACCAAAGTTATGGAAAATAGTGATGGGGGAAAACGTTCCTATAATCTAGGTCTAACTAGTTCTGACAGTACTGCCTACATTAATCTGTGAAAAAATGACTCATGGAATGGATTTTTTTTTTGCTTTCTCTCTTTACTCTATTTCAATTTTACTTTCACAATTTTACTCCCCTTCCATTCCCTTAGTGAATGTAAGACTGCTTGATAACTTTACAGATAGACTAAAAATAGGCCATTTATTTGGTACCCATTATGGATATAGAACCTCAAATCAAGATATAAATGAAAGATGGGATCATAAGAAACAGCAAAGATACACATTTGATTTATGGAATTGTTAACACAGATCAAGAGACAAGATTTTAAATTGAGTATCAGCAGTATGTATGCTCAAGGAAAAAGCAAAACCCAAGATACAATAGTTCAAAAACTCTTGTTTTAATTTGATATGTTTGAAGTTAAGTATAATTTTTATGATGTTCAAAAGTTAATAGAAGCTTCTTCTGTTATGCACACCTGAGATTTGTATTCACAACATTTCTATTTCAGGGTCAGGTGAAAATAAATAAAACAGAGATATCTTGGTTTCCATATCCAAGTGCAATGGTATGACAAGCTTGACCTTTGGATGACGATCATGGAACCACTCTGAATGATAACTGAGATATTGAGTTCATTGCAGTCTCAGCCAATTCCTTTGATTACTGTGTGTCTCAAAGATTCATAGTAAATATTTGTATGTAAGGAGAAAGTGTTATTTCTATAGAATTGTGAAATAGGGTAATTTAGGTTGGAAAAGACCCTTAACAGCATTGAATCCAAACACTAACTGAACACCGCCAAGACCATCACTGAACCACATCCCTAAGGGACACATTTACATGTGTTTCCAATACTTCTATAGATGGTGATTCCATCACTGCTCTGGACATCCTATTTCAGTGCTTGACAAATTTTTCCATGAGGAAACTTTCCCTAATATCCAATCTCAATCTTCCCTAGTGCAACTTGAAGCCACTTCCTCTTGTCCTATCACTTGTTATTTGTGAAAGGAGACCAACCACCCATCACTACAACATTCTCTCAGGTAGTTGTAGAAGGCAATGAGGTGCCTCCTAAGCCTCCTTTTCTCCAGGCTAAGTATCACCATTTGTCTCAGCTGTTCCCCATCACAATTGTGCTCTACCCTTTACCAGCTCTGTTACCCTACTCTGCACTCACTCTAACACCTCAGTCTTTCTTGTAGTGTGAGGCCCAAAACTGAACATAGAATTTAAGGTGTGGCCTCACCAGTGCCACATTCAGGAGGATGGTCACTGTCCTGGTTCACCTGGCCATACTATTGCGAATACGGACCTGGATGCCATTGACCTTCTTGGCCTCCAGGGCAATGGCTGGCTCATCTGGGTGTTGTCAGCCAGCACCCCAGGTCCTTTTCTGAGGGGTGGCTTTCCAGCCACTCTGTCCCCAGCCTGTAGCACTGCATGGAATTTTTTGACCCAAGGGCAGGACCCAGTACTTGGCCTTGTCGAACCTCATACAGTTGGCCTCAGTCCATAAATTTAGCTTGTCCATATCCCTCTGTAGAGCTTCCCTGACCTTCAGGAGATCAACACTCCCAGCCAACTCAGTGTCATCTGCAAACATACTGAGGGTGCACTTGATTCCCTTATCCAGGTCATTGATGATGTTAAACAAGGCTGACCCAAATACTGAGCCCTGCATAACACTACTTGAGACCAGCCACCAACTGGAAATAACTCCATTTCCCGCTATTCCTTGGGCTCAGCCATCCAACCCACAATTTTCCCTGTGAAAAGTACACTTGCTCAAGCCATAAGCAGCCAGTTTGTCCAGAAGAATGCAATGGGAGGCAGTGTCAATTGCTTTACTAAAGTTCAGGTAAATCATACCCACAGCCTTTCTCTTGTCCACTGAGCCTGTCACCTTGTCATATAAGTTTAGATAATTTAAGCAAAAATAAAATAAAATTTAAAAATTTATTTTAAATGAGACAACTGCAACATTTTTTTACATCAATGTTTTTTCAAAGTTTTAGAGCACTTCCACAACCACGGTCCCTTGTTATGGTCATCTGCTCTTCTATGCAACATGAACTGATTGAGTACAAAACTTTGGTTCTCTGTAGATATTTCAGATCAAAAAAGGAGCCAAACCTGTAAAAAGTAATCTTTCCATCCCTGTGCCTCCATCTGCAAGATACTCTTGGTTAGTCTAATAGAAGATACTACTTTTTTCTAGAAACCTTGTCTTGCAATCTTAGAACAGCTCAAACACAGCAACACTTCCAGTAAATTTGTTTACATTCAGTATTGAATACTATTAATGGCATAACTCACATTGTTGATATATTACTCAAGTTGCTAATGCAGTTACATTTGCACTGCAATATGCACTACTTCTGGAATTCATGATACGAATGTGCAATGAAGCTTTTCAAGCTTGCAATGAAGTTGAATTCTTCTTACTTTGTTTTAAATGTCTAAAAGTCAGACAACTTGTCTATGTCACTTAAATAAATTCTCTCCCTGTTCAGTGAAAGAGGTTACTCATCCAAACCAGGTAACTAAGGGTGGTTCAATGAATCTTGCTGAGGAGCTCAGACTAAATGCCTGGTTTATGGCAGTCAGTGTTATATGCAATGAATTCCTTCATCCTGTTGATATCTACTTTTTGCTCCAGTGACACAGATACATACAAGGGATCTTGACCCACCATGATGGTTTACAAAAAATTTACCCATGGAAAAAGCTTAAAAAAAGCTTGAATCTGTTCAAACCTTCTAATTTTTGAAATGTTAACCTGAGAGCCCCAGGAACACAGAACTGATGCTATCCAAGTTGAAAATACAAAATAAATCTGTGTGTATGTGCATGTTTGTATGTAAATAAATCTGTGTTTCTACTCTCTCACTAGGTGTTATTTATTCAAAAATATCTAGAATTAGAAAATATAAATCTTTAGCCAGATAGACTATAATCATACATTAGCAACTCCTGTCAGACTGCTGTAACTCAGCTAATTAAGCGTAAATGTTTTATATGGGTTTTTTTGGGATTCAGTTTTGACCAAGATCATGCCCTGACGTCTCTCACTTCTTGAATAAAGCTCCTGCTTACAGAAGAGGAAAGCAACTTCCCCAATTTATTATGTAGAAAGTCATTTGCTTGGGATATTTGTGCTCTATGTAACATCATTCTATGTATTTTCATTTCTTTATGAATTAACAATGGACTTTGCTGGGGGTTTTCTACTGTATGGTAATATCCAGCATTTCTTCTGTCACTTTTGTTTCTCTTTCTTTTGTGGAGTGGGATTCCCATAGGATATGATCCTCAACAGCAAATCTGAATTTGGAAAAGAAAGTAAAGACAATTTCCCACAGAACTTGCAAGAATACAGACTTTTTTTTTTTTTTTCCAAACGTCCATGAGGTTCACAAAATATGTGGGGTTTTTTTTCTGCTTTAGATAGTGATAATTCATTACAAATATATGTGATGATAAGAGAAATTAGTTTCAATAGAAGAGGCCTCTCAGAGTCACTTCTGCCTCTTGCTGTATTTGTTTGTGTTTATGTAAGCAAAAAAATGGCATGCATTATCTTTTTATGAGCCTCTTGATTTATTCTGGTTTGTTGTCAGACCTTTGGGAATGCATTCTATAAACTTTATTGAGACAAGATATCTAGAGGCGTTTGCATATTTGTGAGCTCAGCACAATATTACTTTTTAATGCTCTTTTGACTTTGCATGGAGAAAATGGAGTAAGAAAATGTAAAACAGATATATTTTAGGTTGCTTCATTTTTATTACCTCCTTTTTGTTTCCCTAGGTTAAAAGCAAATAACGACTCAATCATTTAAATTTAATAAATGTTGAGATCCACTAGGTTTATTTCTGACTCTTTCTGTGGCTAAAAATTAAAATTACTAATCAAGGTCTCCCTTCAAAAACCTATTAAGGATACTGATAACTCAAATATGTATTTAAATATGAAATTATATTGGTATGGTTCTTGAATTTAGCTTTATGACTTGTGCCTGTTTTCAATAAAAAAAATTGTCACAGATTTTGTTGTGATTTTAATTCTCTGTATTCTTCCTGATATTTACCCAAATTGACATGAGCATGTGTGCAGTACTGTGCTCAGTTGTGCACAGATATTCACATATTGATGCAAGTCAAGCAGTAGACTTATGAAGGTACTCCAAATGTGTGTGATGTACAAGCAAGCAGACATTGAAAGAATTGTTTTTAGACAGCCTTAGAAAGGGAACTTGAAGTGAGATCTTATTGTGGTCTTCAGCCACCTAATGGGACGATTTAGAGAAGATGTATCCAGGATATTCTCAGAAGCATGCAGAAGGATAAGGGGGTAATGAAGACAGGAAATTCTTATTAGACATAAAGCAACATCTTTTAACCAGGAGGGTAGACAAAAACTCTCAAAAATGTACCCAAAGAATTTGTGGGTTCTTAATCCCTGAGAATAAGGCCTTTAACATCCTATCTAGAAAACCCTGATCTGATTAGGTTAGAATGCATGAATACCAAAGATCTCTTGTAGCTTGAATTATTCTAAGAATCTGGGACCACATATATTTCTATTGGTTTTCAGTAGTGTGTAATTTACCCCTGTGCTTTTGACAGTTTCAGCCTTAAATACTGCTAGAAAATTTATAAAATCAATGTAAATTCATGTGTTGATTACAGCAACGTTGAAGAAATCTGTCATGCCCCCCCTTAATTGATGGAAATATAAGTATTTTTAAAAGCAGTTCTTAAATTATTTATACACATTTTATTTTAGATACTTTATTTGCATGATTGGTTTATCACCGTGAGAAAAACAGGTTTGGACTGTCAGGTTTAGATACTAAGTACAATTCAATATGTATTTGTTTTATTTCCATTCCTTGCACTTCCGTCTATGCTGACGTCTCAGAACCCTCTAAGGTGTTCAAACATGAGACGAATTTGCCCTTGCTGGTTTATTTAAAAAAAACAACATTGGGAAAAAATTATGAAGTCAAAGTCCCCCTGGCTCCCATCTTTCCCTTTCCCTTCACCTCATTTCTTTTTTTGTGATTTATGCCTTTTTTTACCTGAACTGTCCATTAGTATATTTGAACTTATGAGCACTATTAAAGAAAAAAGAATCAGATTGGAGTGTATTTACAGAAAACATCCTTCTATCATACAGAAACACTTGTGATAGAGCATGGAGAATGAAACTCCTTTTGGAAAGATTTCTAACTTGTTATATTTTCCTTCCCTGATGAATCACTTCATGTTGAAATAACATACTGACTACTTGGGTAAGTGACACAAAGCATCCTCTCTTCCTCACGGTGTAGAGGCTCTTCTGAACAATTTCTGTTCCTCTGAAATGAGCAGTTTCTCCATTTAGACACTAATTCAACAGTGCATACGTCATCATTATTCAAGAAAACATGTAATGAACCTCCTGATGGATGTGCTTAGGTGTTATGTCGAATTAAGGACTTAATGACGACAGGCAAGCAGTAGAGCTGAACAGTTCATATTTGGAGAACCATGTCCCCATGGAATTCAAAAGTTAATGATGATCATATATGACAACATATTAAAAAAAAAAAAAGATAGGTAGATTTTGAGGAAAATGAAAAATATGTTTTAACTGCAAATAATCATAATCCCTAGAAGGGTTCAGACTTTGCTAAGAATATTAAAATTTCTGAGTTTTGTTGAAAGTAGAAACAATATGAGTGAAGTAATAACACGATGGAGCTTGTTGCCAGTGGAGATTGTGAAGGCACAGAGTATCAAGAGGTTCAAAAAGCATTAGAGAAATTAGGCAGACAAATTACACATGACAAATTAGACATTAAATGAGCAAAGTCAATACTACACTATTGAGTGACTGACAAAACAATTAAAACAGCCTTAGTTCTAGAGGGACTTTGATAAACTGTAAGGTTGAGTGAGCAGAAACTTCATGAAGTTTGACAAGGAGAAGAGCAAAGTCCTGCACATGAGCAGAATAAAGCCATTTATCATTACAGCTGGTAACCAACAGACTGAATAGGAGTTCTGCTGAAAAGGACCTGGGCACAGTGGTCCGTATCAGCAATAGTGTGGCCAGCAGAACCAGGAGAGTGACCATCATCCTGCATGTGGCACTGGCAAGGCTGCACTTTGAATCCTGTGTTCAGTTTTGGGCCCCGTACTGAAAGAAAGACTTTAAGGTGTTGGAGTGTGTCAAGAGAAGGGCAATGGAGCTGGAGAAGAATCTGGAGCACAAGTGTGACGGGGAGCAGCTGAGGGAGCTGGTGATGTATAGCCTGGAGAAAAAGAGGCTCAGAGGAGACCTTGTCACCTTCCATAACTACCTGAAAGGAAGTTGTAATGAAGTGTCTCCTCCCAGGTAAAAAGTGACAGGACAAGAGGAAATGGCTCAAAGTTGTACCAGGGCACAACTAATTGGATGCTAGTAGAAATTTCTTCACAGAAATGGTTTTAAAGCATTGGAATAGGCTGCCCAGAGTCATCATCTGTGGAAGTAGTCAAGAAACGTGGATCTGACACTTGAGGACATGGTTTGGCAGTGAACCTGGTATCGGTAATAGATTGAGGGTTGGACTTGGTCTTTTCCAACCTTAACAATTCTATGATCCTCCAATGTGCTTATTTAGATTTTCTTGAAGCCAGGTTCACATCTGACTTCAGAAATTACTCCTGTGTTATACGGAGACTTGGTTTTGACCTGGAGATGTCCAGTAGGACCTGTGGAAAAGACTCGTTCTATTGGTAGGGTTTTTAACTGCAGGGATGTGTTTTACTTGATGCACTGGAAAGAGCTGATACATTTTTCACCTTGTTTTTCCATGAAACTAGGGGATCTATATGGTCATAAAATTCCTGAATAAATCAGAAATTTCACAATTGTGGATAGAAAACAGATTTATAAGGGTGCTCCCTCCTGCCTATTTCACTGAAAGTAATGGGCAAGGGAAGGGAGAACTTGCTCATTTGAAAGAAAAGGGCAAGAAAAGAAAGAATGGGATGGAAAGCAGTCCCTTCTCTCCCCTTGTTCAGGGGGATGACTGTGAGAGAAGGAGTAAGAAACACGGCTTTCATTCTTTTTTAATTCTCCCTCCCTCTTTTATTTTAATGGTTTTGTTCATCGTGGGCCAAGTAATATATAATGGGGCACAGGATCCTCGTAATGGAGGAGAAGCCAATTCTGGAACCTATTTTGCCACATCTCAAAGGTGATGAATGAGGGATGATTTATTACGTTACCCAGGCTGTTCCCTTCTACATCAGTATTAGTTCCAACTATGTTTCTATGTATTTAATGGATTAGTGCACTTCAATGAAGTTTATTTATGAAAGACAATGTGGGCTCAGCATTTTTTTCCAAGTATGTGAAAAACACTCCATAACAGAATTCAGAGTCTATTTGCCAGGAACAGGACCTAAGAGGACAAACTCACTAATCTTTACAGCACACCTTTCCTTTAGCACAGGTGACAGAAATGAGATACTTAAAGAAAATCTTGCTTTGTACTGGAAAATGGCAAAATTCTTAACAATGCAAAGAGGGATAACTTTTACCACAACCGCATGTCCTAGACCAGAACATAAAATATACGTACAATATTGATTTTAAAAGTTTTAGAAATGTACAGTTTATTTTTGGAACAGAAGAACTGGAAAAAGTAAATCTAAAACTAAAAATAAATGTATTTTCTGGGTATGTGCAAACACAACAGAGTTTTTCAGTAAAAAGTTTATACTTTGCTGTGTTTTGCTTCCTTTGATGTTAAAGATGTCAACAAAAAGCAAAAATAATAGACCTAAATATTTATCAAAAAATGGAGGATCTTGAGGGAATGCTACTGATGATTGAAAAGATCTTTTCAAATTGTTTAACTTTAAAGGAGTTTTCTAAGAGTAGGGAAACTGAATAATTAAAATGAAATTAAAAATCTACCTCAGTTTGTGTAGTTATTTTTAAAACATATAAATATTTCAGGGGCCACTACATTGAAAAGAAAGTTGTTAGAGGAGAAATGGTAAACTATTATAAAAAATGACCTGTTGAGAAACATCAGATAAGAAAAAGTGGGAAAAAAATTTGAAAGCCAAGGTCAAAAAAAGAGAAATCCTCCTTTAATCTCATTTCTTTGCTTTGAATACTTAATGAAAGCAAGAATTTGCACTTCAGATTTGTAAACCAAAGACATTTCAACAAATCTGTATCACTACTGCATCAGGTGTGTGAATAAATACAAAGTTTAGGTTTAGCATACCTGTAGGTACTGGGTTGTATTTCTAATCCTGGTTTTCATTGATTGCTAATCATAAAACAGTCAAAATGGTGGTAAGGTTTTATTTCATGACTAGTGATTTCTGAAGTGTTTTGTTGCTTTGCAAAGTATTTTGATGTCATAAGGGGATGGAGAAAAAAATGAAACTTGGGATTCTTTCTCCTTTTCTAATCTTCCCAATCTTTCAAATTTTAGCCTTATGAGTGTTCAGAGAGATGACATATCTGATTGCCAGCCCTCTTTGCTCATCAAGTAGGAACACAATTTTTTGTGTGCCCAGAGCATTCCTTATCATACAATGAAAATACAATTATTTTTTTCTTGCTCTATGTTATGTAGCATGTGTGCACATATATATATATATTTATATATATATAACAACAACAGCAACATCATCTAACTTTGGTGTGCAAAGAACAACACAACTAAACCACAGAACAGAGTACATCTTCAGCAAGTATACTTCAAATTTATCTTCAGAAAAAACACCTGACATAAACATAGGGTCATTCATTGCAGAAAACAAGAATTTTCTACATTAACAACATTACTTTTTCCAAAAAATATTTTGCTTATAATCACCTTACTCCCATTTATTATAATATAATTTAAAAGAGTACATGCTCTGCATTGCTTTTAGAGATCAGTCAAGAATGCTTAACAGAACGTATAGCTTAAGTCAGACAGACACCAAGTAGATAATTTTTCAAAAGGATGCAATTACAAAATAATTTTGGAAATCCATTGACGTCATAGCTACCAATTTTAATCCAGTTCAAGTTTTTCATTCTTGATTGTATGAATGACACCCATTTATCCCCCAAAGCACAGAAAAGACAGTGGGGAAGTTAGAAGTGAGTTCTGTTCCCTTTAGCATGCAAAAATGAGTGAACATGGGAGCTGATGTGTGTGGACATTTCATTGAGTTGCCTCATTTTCAAGAGGTTTAAAAACATTCCTTCGTTATCTTGTGTGGCATAGACTTTAGTTCAGTACACAGGCAAAACACTCTGCTGGGCAGTGTCCTGTGACACTTGAGTTAACACAAGATCTAGCTCCAAGACTCCTTTGACTTATTTTGTTCCATTTCCTTTCTCTCTATTTTTATTGTTCTGCCCTCCACCTCCAATAAGCTGGAAAGGATTCTGAGCAAGTAAAGGGATCACCAAGAAGGCAGGGAGGTGTCCTGATTTTTTCAGAACTACGTACAGGAAACTAAACTTGAGGAGAAATACTGTATCCATCCTTCATACCAGATGGCTTTGTGGCACTCACTCACATGGATTGTCAAATGCATAGACAGTCCATAACACCCCTTAGTGACTTTTACTGCAATGTAACAATTACCTCAGTGCTGGACAAAGAGTTTGGAGATCTTTAGGAAAAATCTAAAAATAGAAGGAGTTGTGTTTTTTTTTTAACCTTTTTAAACATCAGTTTGTTTCTGAGTATTCAACGGCACTAGCGATCATCAAAATGTGTGGCTTTCTTGTTTTACAAGGCTGTAGTTCTGGGCCATCTCAGTCAATTCAAGGGATGCTGTCTACAGTTTGGATTTTTAAATAAGAGAAAAACTAAATAACATGCTCAGTTTCAGATATCCATTTACATTGTAGCATAGAATAATATTTTTGTTCCATGTGTTGACATCTCTTTGACACATGGAGATTTGTTATGCATATATACATTTGTTATTTCTCACTGCAAGAGATAGTTGGATAAATATGAATAAAAGAAATATACAAAGCAATGTCTTCTTAGAATCGTTCTGTCTAGATGGAATTTTGCATCTTCAATAAATCTTTTTGCTATCTTTTGGATTAATAACCCAGTGGTAGGACTAGAAAATCTACAGCTTTAAACAATAGGGTTGGGGGTTTTTATTTGTTCTTTTCCATACTGAAAGGAACACAATGGAGGAAATAAGGTAGGAAACAATTTTTATTTCACTTATGGAATTACATTGAGAAAATACAGAAAGTTTGATGGTTCTGAGTATTAGCTTTTCTTGTTTGGGCATTAAGTATTCTTATTGTGTCAATCTTATGGAAATGAAAGTGGTATGGAATAGGTGTTTGAAATTAAAGCCATTTCATATAATTATTAAATGTTCCACTCCATTCTGAAAAGGGTGTAGCATTAAATGGTCTTTGCTTGATATTATTCAAACTTTTGTACCTGAAATACCTTCTAAATTTAATGACTCTGTTCTGCAGTCAAGATGAACTGTCATTCAAATTCAGTCTATGGGTGGATATGTCTTTTTTTACTATATGATTACTGTACACAGAATCAGATAAAGCCTCACAGAAGAAAAAATGCAATTATATGAGATGAAAGATAGAATAAAACTGTTGGATAGAATAAAGCCATATTATTCAATATCTTGTATGCTCTTTGTCATGGAAGCATTTTCTGTATTTGAAGAAGAATGATGACTTACTAGGAGTTAGATTCTTCATTTGCTAAAGCAGTGTTGTACTCTTACTGTGCATGTCATTTAGCTAAAGCTCAGCAGAAGGAGAAAACAAAAATGAACATGTCTCAGTGGCAGAATCTCTTCTATGTTGCTTCCAGAGGATGTTACATAAAAGTCTACATTTCAAAAGATCAGTGTTCTTCACAAAAATCGAGCATTTAAAAATGTGAAGTTGTTATGTGTCATCAGATTTTCACTAATGTTTTCACATGAATGAAAATGCTAAACAATGCGAGTGGAGTAAATTTTGCTGATTTACGTCCTCTGAGAATCACAGAGAAAAAAACTATGGCAATAGTTTATCTGTACGTACTACAGAGAATTTTTACTCCCCTTTCTGATTTTTCCCATCCCATTGAGACTAGTATTTGAGTTCATTTTTCCAGTAGGAGGAGAGAGAAACTCTTTCTGCCTACTGATCTAACATCAGCCTTACACTCCTGGGATGGGGTGTATGAATGAGTCATCTCACGCCCATAGAAATGAAGCAAATTTTCAATTAAAAAAGCAACTATGGGCTTCATCCTTTATTTGCAGAGGTAAAGCAGATGGATAAGATGTGGGGTTTTTTTGTGGATCTTCTCCATTTCATAATTCATATTCTTTTACTCAGCTCTGTGCTCTCTAAAATTATTTTCGTCTGTTAAATCGTGGTCCTTGGTCAGTGAGATGCTCAGGGACAACTGGGACCGATATCTCCTACGTAGTGTCTCTCCCTACAGTGTACAAGGTCCAGAAGTGACGAGTCCCCATCTTGCCATGTTTAAAGTGTGGGTTGTATTTTGTCATAGAAGTTCCATTTATAAAATTAAAGTAATAATTCCAGTGCAGGAAATAAAGGATGGTACAAAAAGAGCTGGCTGGAAAAATTCCACCAGAATAGTTTTCTCTCATTCAGCATAATTCAGATAAAACCACTTCAATGTTTTTTTAATGTGAAATAAGATCAGATTAGACAAAATTACATTCTATAATATTGTACATAAAATAAAACACTTTAAAAATGTTTTATCATTTTGAAATATTTTTAAGGTGAATATTAAATAGCAAAGAAATATTAAAATGATAACACATATAAATAAAACTATTAAACCAATCTAATGAAGCTACCAAGGGAATTTACTCTAGTTTCAGTTGTATTTGACATCGTAATATTTTTTGAGTGAACAAAAATCAGTTCTTTGATCATGTCTGGTTGTCTCTCACCAAACTATGAAAAATAAACTCTCCATTTTACCTTGACTTTATGAACATATGATAACTGCAGTATGCATTGATTGTATTAGAGAATTAATGGATTAGGTAAAAAAACTCAAAATGCTTATCTCATCTGTTCATTGCAAGATGCAAAATTTTTTTAACAAAGAAAATGCAATAGATTTAATTGAGGCTTCACTGATGTACCTCAGGACGTCTCATATGGATGATTAATGTAGAAATTGGAAAAAAAATTGTATCAGTAAAAAAAAATTTAAAGTTGAACAAAGTACTTGATAAACAGCAAAGAGAGAGAAAATGGGAAAGAGTCTCAAGAACTGATCTGCATAAGATATGAAAGCTTTAATAATGATTTGACTACAGAGGATAAATTTGAATTCGCAGAATTTGCTGATGATTCAAAGAAGGACAGCACTGCAGGAACAAAATCTAAGTATCATGGAAGAATTATTAGATCACAGGAGGAAAAGAATGGAAATGTAAAGAAATTTAGGAGCTCAAATACTTGGGAAAAAATTATCAAAATTTCTCAAACAAGCTAGGCACATTTTGCTCATAAATATCAAGGGAAGAAGATGTTGGTTCCTCATAGGATATCTGAAAAATGTCCCTATAAGACCACTAATAAAAAGGCAAATGTGGAACAGAAATGCACTAGGCAATAAATTTTCAGTAGAAAACAGAAAATAAATTTAGGGAAAATAGAATGCTTTAAGAAAAAGAACAGATTATGTTACCAAAGGAGACTAAAAATGCTTGTCTAATTTCATCAGGTTAAGTACAGCCTGAATAGGGAATATGATTTCTCTGTGTAAAGGGTATCATGAGCAAAAATAAACATATCAATGAGGTTGGGTAAAGAATAAAATTATATTTTCCCATAAAGTTGGGTGAGTTCAGACTGGGTTTTTTTGTGTGGTTTGGGGTTTTTTTGGACTTTTTTGGGGTGGGAGTGTCCATTGTTTTTGTCATTGTTTTGGTTTGGATTTATTTCTGGTTTTAATTTAATCCACTTAGATTTCTTTGTTGATTTGCTTATACTTACGGAAAGGACACTATTAAGTGCAAATTTTAAGACTAACACTGCAGTAGATATAAATTCTGTTGCTATTTCTTCCTCTGAACTGCATATTCATCATGTTTTAAGACTATTTCCCAGCATCTAGATGCCACTTAATTAAAACACCTAATTTAAGGAGTCTCCTAGTTTACTAATATTTTATGCATACTAATGTTGAAACCTAAATATGCAAAAAATAAAAAAAGGAACTCAGAAAAAATTAAGATGTCATGATTTCACAAGGTACAAATTACTTAAGATGATCTTATTTTCAGCTGCAAAATATTGAACATATTAAAAATTTTACATGTAGGAAACACTGCGCATGATATCCTGTGACTTGGTCTTTTCAGGTGTATCCTGGATTAATATTAAAATTACCTTATTTTTTTCAAAATCTCTTCAAACAGTGTTCTTAAGGGGTTGTTTTAATTTTTTTATAAAAAAGAAGGACTCAGTTATGCATATTTCCCTTCAAGTTAAAATAATATACCAGTACATTTTTTTCTGTTTTAATGAACCCTCAGACTTATTTATAAATATGAATTAAACAGACATGGAAAATATAACTATGCATGCTACTTTCCAAATGGTTCAATTACAGGTAGATCTCTCATGGGAGACAGCATTTACATGCAGTGATAACTCTGATAAATATTTTCGCATTTTGGTTGAATAACATAATAATTTCTGTATTTCATAGGGACACCTGAAAGAAGAAAATAATTGCTATAGCATTATTGCCCTGTCCTTTATATCCTCAGTTTATCTGAAGGATAAATGTCCTTTAAAATGTGATTGAATGAAGAATCATTAATGGAAGTTATGAGAGCTAATCAGACTGTCAGTCTGCATTTTTTGGTGTCCAGAAAATGAAAAGCAAGCAAGACACTTACTAGAACAAGTGAGACATGCTTTTTACTGTGATAAAGACGCAATCCAATACAAATCTAGTGAATGTCATCTTCTCTTGGAGTCAGAATGACATCTCTATTCTCCACACTTTTAATCCTGAGGCACCTCACAGCAGCAACTGTCAAACTAGTGCTAATTCAAAAAAAAGCCCCGGAGGTGAAAACATTTGACAGCCTCTCTCAGTTATCCAAATGAAAAATCAGGTTATTTTCCTTCACCATCCTTTTTATCCACTTCTGTACACACTTCCTTCAATTTGCCTTTCAATTTCTTTTTCATTGCCACCCTCCCCAATTATTCAGTCTTAAGATTCCTTTTGCTCTGCTGTTAATGATTCAGATAAAATTGTCTGCAGCGTAACACCAAAAAAAAAAAAAAAAGGTATGAGTTCCCCTATACAAATGGTGAAGGTACCTTGTTTTTAAGCTGTAGACCTCATCTGAAAAGGAGTAAAGAGCCTCAGTCTTATCTCTGTTTTTCAGGAGGACTCCCTGCTTTCTGAATCTATTAATTTACATAATTAACATTACAGTAAAAGTGAAGTAAATATTAGGTAAAGAAATATTAGTTCCAGAGAAATTTGGAAATAATTGCATAGGGTTTTGGATGGTCTTAGGTTCTAATTTGTTCTGTATTGACTATGTGTTTGCTGTTATAAAGACAGAAGATCTGGACTAGTCATTTAAATATAATGCATTTATTATCTGTTGCTATGAGCAGCATTAATTTTATAGTACGGAGAATATGCAGAAATTAAATACGCAGAATAATTGTTTATTCATTACACAGTATTTAAGGTCATTAGGTTATAAGGTCACGCCTTTGGTAAATTGCAAGTCATTGAGTTTCGCTCCAAGATCCAGCAACTCTCATTACAGAGATGTTTGTGAATGTCACAAAATGTGGGATGGCATGGAGAGCCCCCAGCAAATTTTAACAGAATAAGCGTGGCTGAGACATGCACTGCACTGCAGTGCAGACATTCTGAGGTGGATCCCAAGCCAGTGTATATACGATGAAGCCAAGGTGAACCCAAAGAGAAAAGTCAATCAGTAAAAGATTTGGCATATGGCTGCAGTCCTATCTCTGGAAGTCTCAGGTATCCCATCAGTGTGGCACATCTGCAGCCTGGAGTTCTTGTTCTTGTGGACTAGGTGAGAGTAGACACAGATCAAGAGACACCAAAGGGACACCTAAGCTTAAGGTGCCTGTCATGACTGGGATCTGATTTTAAGTCATATCCCAAGGTTACACATTCCAAACATAAAATCATATTACATCAATGGGAATGAGGATTTCCATTACACTTGGTGAGCTCTGGATCATATTTCACATGTAGAAATGATTTCTGTGTTATTTTTTAAATAGTCAAATCTTTTTTGTAAGGTTGACATTAAGCTGTGAAGAGTAGGACTAAATTCACTGTCTCAGAGCCAGTAGGTTATCTCCTAAAGGATGTCATGGCTCTGATTCATTCATGAAACAAGGTTCACTCAATCTGTTATGTATTACAGTTTGCCTGGCTACATTTTCTTCTTTGTATCATGGCCAAGACATTTCAGTGTTCCTCTTCCTTTGAGACTCTCTGTTTAAGATGTGAGTGATTTCAATGCAAAAAATTATTGCTGCAATTAATTAATTGTCAACTAACTCTTTGTTAATAAACCCACCACTGAAATTCTAACTTTTAGTCTAGGGGCTTTCACTTCAGTTTTATATTCCAAAGTGGGTTTTAATTGTGTGCTAAAAAAAATAAATAAATGTCAGGATTAATTTTTAATCTTGCATATTGCTCCTCTGGACGTGTCAAAGGAAATAAATAGGAATAAGAAAAGCAGGATAAGGGTTTTCTGTAGCCATCTTACTCCAGAAAATCTTCAAATGAATTAAATTACGTATTTTATTGATCAGCAGGGAAATTCATAGTGCACGAGGGAATGTCCCCATTGGGCAGACTGGTTTTCCTTCACTGACACAGTCATTTACCTTCCATTTGTTGTTTTCAAGAGAAGGATGAATTCATCTTTTCATCCTTTAAAACCAACTGCCTTTACAAATAAAATTGGTTTTTAAGAAGGAACTCTGAAAAATCTACCTTCCTGTGTATGAGTTTCTATGTGCAACACATTCATGGCATGTATAAGCAGCATGTAAACATTTATTCAGAGTTTAACTCCTTTTTTAACTTCTAGAACCATGAAGTTCTTTGATTTGGTGCCATTCTTGAGTTTCAAGGAGTGGTAAAGTTCCTGAGGAGACCATTGAGACTGAGCCCTTGTGCAGAGGAGCAGTATTAGTGCACATAATCCTGTACACGCCATTTCAATTTCCTCCTAAGAGTGATTATCAGTTCTGTGTAAATGAAAATCCATAAGAATCTAGTATTTTTTCTGCAGATGTATGGTCTCAGATAACTAAGCACAGAATCTTTACATTTCCAGAATAACATGACTTGTAGAACAACCAGGATAAATAGTGCTGATTTTCTCATTTTATTTTATAAATACCACAGAAATGTCATATTCCTGATCTGCATGGACTATCAGTTTTTCAAATTCAAATGTTAGAGCTCATAGAATTTAAATAAATTTATTCTACTCAATGCACAAGCCTAATATTACCCCAGCTACCAAAGCATGATGCAATTAAATTTTTTTTTCCATATCTTTTTATTTCATTCATCAGACAAATTTGAACAGAGAGAGAGAGAGTGTAGAAGCAAAGATGTAAAACTCCTTTGCCTCAGGCCCCAAAACTGGGACTAGAGCCAAATGAGGTCATGGCACTTACAATTGCATCCAAAAATCCAGGAGGAATACATTTCCATCAGAAATGTAACTTGAAAATAAAATTGAGGAATCACCATATTTTAGGAAGGCATGCTTTAAATTTTCTTTCTTAGAAGTGTCATGTGGATATTGCAAAATCGGAGGATGGCTTGGGGTAGAAGGGACCTTAAAGCTCATCTAGTTCCAACCCTCTGCCATGGGGGTCTTCTGCCAGTCCAGGTTGCTCAAAACCTCATCCAAACTGTCCTTGAACACTTCCAGAGACTACTTTTCTTGGCAACAGGTTTCCTCACCACCCTCACCATAAACAATTCCTTCCTAATACCTAATTTAGCCCAGTGTCCCTCAGTTTGAAGCCACTGCCCCTTGTTCTATCATTACATGCCCCTGCAAAAAGTCATATATTGGCAGATAGCCTGGAGAATTAGCTGTTTGACCATTTAGAAGTTTTCTCTTGGTTAGAATTCACTGATATCCTTCAGGCACTGCCGTTCCTTACACAGTGCCATAAATGTGTGCTTCACAAGTCCTGGCTGAATTTGGTTTTGGTAATAAAAATCTCAAATAATGGAAAAGATTTGGCAGCTTTCTAGGGATCTCTCTCCACGTTAGAGTGTCATGCTCACAGTCTTGTACGTGTAATATTCTGGATTCTTAGTGAGTTCAGGATATTGATTTACTTATTTGCCTGAGCAAACTCTTCTCAGTTAGTCTTTTAAGAGTAACTTAACTGAGATAGGATTTAAAAGATGATTGGTAGATTTGGGAAAATTACTTTAAGCATAATAGGCAAAATGGAGCAGCAGGAAATGGGGAAAGGTTGTCTTTGTCTTGCTTCTGGCATGACAGAAGTAGCAGGTGTAGGCTGAAGAAGTCCAGACCAGAAACATCAGAGCAACTAAAATTATTTTACTGTGAATATTTCCATCAACAAAGCTTGCTCAGTTTATTAATACACATAAAACCAGAACCTGACTCAAGATATTTCCCATATTGCTATGACAGTCCAAGATGGTTTTTTTTGCCTAAAACCTTCTTCTGCACTCTACTTAGCTACATCTCCTAGTTCTCTGTTCCTATAATCATGTGGTATAATGTGTTTAAAATAAAGGTGTTTTTTTTTAGTTAAGTGTAATATCAAACACCTTTTGCAGAGGTCCCTCCATTCTAAAGCTTATTTGCTGATTAATTCTATAAAATAATTACAGATTTAGTAGCATCCTTTATTCTTTTTTTAGCCAGTTGAGATATTCACTGTCAGTGAAGCTTCTTAAAACTAGTGAATCCTTATGGGGCTTATTCATCACTGAAGTCTTATTTTCTGAAGTAAATTAATGATTTGCTATTCTTGGAGACTTTACTGTGCTTATCACTGTATTAACTTGCATCAAAAAAATAACACTAAGCCATTTTTCAGCCCTTGACAAAAATAGCCTAGAGACACTCTGGTGAATGAAGGTCTTGAGGGAGAAAAAAGCAGGTATGTTTTTTTGAATAATGGAAATGTTCTCAGTTAACATCAGGTACAGCAGCCAGAGGTTATTTCTGGCATTCATAAATAATCAGCCTTCTTTTCTATGGACAATATGTCAGAACATAGTGAGAGATGATGATGACGTTGGGAGGATCTGCATAAAGAAATGCCATGTTTAGCTGTTAAGATTTTGGCTTGGCTGTGGAAATTGTCTGGGTGCCAGTTCGTATTGGCATTGTGCAGCTGACACTTGGAGACCGATTTCAGAAATCCAGCAAATGCTTGCAACAGGCAGCCCAATAACAGATCTCTGATAGAGGAAAGAGTGTGAAGGAGGGAAAAGTTTTTTAAACAGACAGAGATTTCATTTATGAAAGCCGGGCCTGGAAAAAAGAAAAAGATAAAGGACAGTGCTGAACAGTTATCAGCCAAAAAAAAAAAAAAAAAAATAAAAAGAAGAAAAGTATCTTTCCCACACACACACACACACAGAAGAGAAACACTATATCCCTAGTATATCTTCTTTTTTCTTTCATGAGGTAGAAGTTGAAGGCTGCACTAGAACAGATCTCTGGCAAACTAAAAACCTTGGATGAGTTTTTCCAACAGAAAATCAACGTGATGATGGAGGTTAAAAAAAGAATCGAGCAACTGATCTGGGAAGAACAGATGATTTGAACTCAATTTCTTTAATTTGAAGATTCCTAGGAAAAAAAATCTTTGATCACAGGGTCATAGAATCATTAAGTTTGGAAAACACCTTCAAGATCATCAAGTCAAATCTTCAACCAAATAACACTATGTCCACTACATGAACTGAACTTTGATTTCATACACTCTTCATCTGCCGATATCCTCCTTGCTTGATTGGTCAAATAAATTTCCATTTTGAATAACAGACTAAATGGACAGGTTCACTCTAGCCACCACAAAAACACAGAATCAGAGAATCATAGACTCTTTGAGGTTGGAAAAGACCTCTAAGACCACCGAGTCCAACCATTAACCCGTCCTGATGCTGTTCTTTGCTCTGAGGGACAAAACTCCACGTAACAATACCTCTCCCTACATGTGTGTTTGGTAAGTAGTACAACATGGGTGGTTTGTTGGCTGTACTGTAACAGAAAACTTAGTCACTGAGCTACCACATGTCAGAGAGAGTAAAATAAGTAACAGTTCATAGAGAATAGGAATGGTATGCAAATTTCAAAAAATGTGGACAAAGTTGTAAGATGGGTATCAAATAGAAAAAGAGATGAATTCAGGCATGGACTTCAACTATCACTATTATACAGAAATTTTGATGCATGTTCCAAGCACTGACTAAAATTTATCAAAGAAAATGTCAGAGAACTAACTGAAAATAAGTAGGACAAAAAGTAATGCTTCTGACATTTCTTTTTCTAGGAAGTTTAAATAAACATGAAAAATTAGGAGCTAAATATTATGATGTAGTACAACAGAGAATAGTACTAATTTGCTGCTTAGTTATTCCCAAAGATCCAGTAAAGTAAAATTTATTTCCTATTTCACAATTTACTTAAATCATATTCTGGGAAGAAGAGCAGGGTCTAAGGAACTTGTCACATTTGGAAATGATAGTGTTCTATGTAAGAACAGAAAACTGGATTGTTTAGTAATCAGCTCTGCTGACAATTGTGGTCAATGAACTTAGGATATTATCAAAATCCACTGAAATGAAAATAAATTATTTAAATGACTGTGCATAAGTACTGTCATTCAGATTTATTTTAGAGCATGATCTGGTTTTTTGGGGTTTTTTTTATGAGGTTTAGAATAAATTTTTAGGTGACTTTTGTTTCAAAAATGCAATCTGGATTTACTGCAAGAATGACTGAAGAGACTAAATATATTCTTTCCCTCAAATCAACTCAAATACATTCAGAAATTAAGACTGAAAAACTAATAATCATGTGTTCTGAGAGATTAACTGGAACACTGAAAGATGAAATGGTCTAATTCATGTGTCTCTTATGGTTTATAGCATTTAATGTTTCCCTTCTAAGTTAATTAGTGATATTTGGAATAGAATACAATTAGAAATACAACCTAAAATGCAAAGAAAAGCTCATATGATTGCTTTACAATTCAGAGACTTATCATTGTAATCCCTTGCCTATGACTTTCACCCTTGTGACTCGATAAATAATTTCTTTGTCATTTCATATACCTAACTTGATTAACAAAGGATTGATTATTTCCTAAAACAGTTTTGTAATTAATACCAAAGTCACACTTCATCCCCCTTGTTGATCCTTGCCTCTGCGTGTTTCTGATAAAATATAATTGTGTTAATTCTCTCTGGATTGATTAGATATAACGTTCAAAGGGAAATCTACTTTATTGCTGACCTAACATACCTTTGCTAATAAGAATTTTTTTTATACTGCACTTCATAGATGAAAGTTTCTTAATTAACCACAGAAGCTTTACTGAATCAAGTCTATTACAGTCACATCACCATTTCCTGAGGCTTTATTATTTTCTTTATTAACAAAATCCATTGGAGATATAGGCTTGAAAATAATATTTAGACACAACAAGAAATGTACTGCCCTGTACACTGCTAATAGTTTTAAAAGTCAAACTTTAGGAGTTAGAGGTTTTATGTAATGAAGAACGTTTAAAATGTGTACTTGGAGTGGAATTCAATTCCATTTGGAGGATTTAAATGGGACCAGAGTGATGCACATGCCTTCAGATCTGTGGGGGGCAAATTTCACCCTTAATCAAGGCAGTTTTTATTATGCCATTTGAAAAAGTGGTATTTGCTAGCTCTGAAGTTCCTCTCAATGTTTTTGGTTAGTCAATAAAGCACTATTTTTAAAGTTACGTTTATAGTAGTCAAGGTCAAGAAAATATTTTTCAGCAACTATTCCAACCATTAACAGTCAAATAAAAGATTTCATGCATTATGCCACAATACTATGCACAATTCACCTGCAAGAAAAGGTTGGCCAGAGGTCCTTCCAATGACTTTGATTTATCCATAGTGATATTTACTTGGCCATTTGTGGTATCTGAAGAGTAAATATTTATGACCTATTTTAACAGTTTCTCCTTTAGTATTGTCAGTGTCCACTATCAAAAGAAAAGGAAGAAAAAGGAATTAAAAAAAATTACATTCTTTGTGTCTACCTGTTGACACAGGAATATTGGACTTAGGATTTGTCGCAGTAAATGTAAGGCTAAAAAATCTAGTAATGTAACTCTGCAGTCCTCAGCTTCTCATAAAGAAGAGGTAGTATTATGAAAGTAACAAAAAATACAGCTGGAGTTGCAATGTTGGTTCTTCCCATGAGAAATACAAAACAAAACAAAACAAAATAATTTCTAAACAGAGATGCAAAGCATAAATTTTCTCTGAAACAAATTACTGAAGTATTGAAGCCTATGGATTTGAGACATGCAGTGAAGTCCTGTACCTGTTTTTTAGTAAGCAATACTGGCAGCTCTCCAAATTCATGGTGAGAATAATTAGGCCTAGAAAAAAATTGTCTGTATTGTCATTGCATGTTGTGACATTTAAGCCATTGCAAATTTGAAGACTGCCATTGATGTCTAAAATTCATAAAATTATGCAAATTATTATCTCCCAGTTCAATATGCAAACAAGAGGGAGAGAAAACTGAAATTCCCAAGAATGATGTAGTTAAGGGTTTAATAATTTTATTCTGATGTTATTGAAAGAGTTGTCAACAATTATTTAAAAGTTCCTTCTCCGGGAACATGAAGAAGAGAGAACTATTTAAAAGTGTATTTTTTTAGTTTGAAAAGAGGACTAATGAACTTGCCTGGGAGAACAGAAGGGATTCTTTATTGTTGTATATTTCCATGAAATCCTATCACTTTATACATCTATTTTACTTGAAGAGCATTAAAAATCAGGGGAAGAAGAAAGCAAATGTTCACTGAAAGGAACTGTAATCTACTGGTTATCACATAAACTCTGTACATTATAACTAGGAATGTATGTTGAATATTTACAAAAAAATCAAAGGAAAACTTGGAAGAACATAATACAAATCAATGTCCCTGAAATCAATCAGATAAATAAGGAAAAAAAGGTATGAAAATTCCTTCATTGTTTGAAAAGGAAAATATTTTGAATTTATTAAAGATAAAGACACATGAATTATTCATATGCAGTTTGGTCACAGTATTTACCTTCTTTTATCTCTCAAATACACGTTACAAAAATCACTTTGTTTTGATTTGTCTACTTTTTCCAGGGTTTTGAATTTAACTACCTATGTATCACCAATGTGTTTTAATTTAGACAACACATGCATAAATATAGAGTGGAAGGAGTTTGGGTAGACAGTATCTCACAAAAAAGAAAAAAAAAAAAGAAAGGAACCAGAGAATAAGAAAGATTGTTAATTATAATTATATGCTGTCATACACACATCAAAGAGTAACTTCAGACCAAATTCTTAACCAGTAAAACATGAAACCACCTTTAGTTCCAGTCAACTGTCTTAAGGTTGCACTGCTCTATGATAGACATTTGGGAACACTGTGTTCCAAGTAAACTCTAAAACACTTAGGATCCAGAAGAGAAAACAAATTAAAGGAATAAAAATTTTGACTTATAAGAAAAGACTCCAGAAGTCAGCATGGTTGAGTCTATGTAAATAAAACTGTCTAAAGAGTTTAGATCTCTTAGGAAAAACAAAAACAAAACTAAAACTATGCTAAAGATCTTCAAATATTTTAAAGGCTCCACAGAGAGAGCCTAAATTTTCCGTATAACTATTGGGGAGAGAATAGTTACAGTGGGCTTAAACTGCAGTAAAGCAGATCTAGGTCAGATACAAGGAAGAAATTTTTATAGTGATAATCATAATTGAGCACTGGAATATCCAAGGATGGCAATGGAATTGCTGGTACTTGAGTTTTCAAAAGAGGGATAGAAAGGTATCAGATGATGTCCATATGGCTCTACCCTGGGGCCACAGAGAGAGAAAATGATTACTGGAGTTCCTATCTACCTGAACTCTTCCAGTCTAGGATACTGTCTCTACCACTTTATAGGCATCAGTTTTTGTGAAGATGTTTATGAAAAAAATCAAAACACAGAATATGAACCTGTTTCTATCGCTGACGTATTTTTGAGAGACAACTGGACAATAACGCCTCCTTGTATGAATCTCTTCAGGAAGTGATTTTCTTAGGTTTCTGGAAAGACAGAGAGTCAGAATGTATGGGGTTTTTTGTCTTGAAACCATTTATCAGCCAGTGGCTGTACAGAAGATTATCTACTCATAGACATGAAAAGATACTGGAATGAAAATAATCTTCTCATTGTTTTTTCTCTGTAGAAACAACTGAAAGCTGCAAGTGGTAAGTGCAGCAGAACAGCAGATTTGTGCAGTGCATTTGATGACCATCTAATGGCATTATTAGAAAAGGGAAAGTCACCAAGAAGAGAAACTGTTCAGAAATGCTGAAGTCCAGATCATCTGCATTACTCCTTACTAGTTTTGTAATTTGCAGTTATTGCTTGATAAATTATTATTCGAGCTTTTTACCAAGGACACAACAATAAATTAATGAAGATAAATGTTGTTGGAATTTTTCTAAAAGATATTAACAACTAGAAGTTGGTGCTGGCTACTCAACAACTGTAAGAGATGCAGAATGTAATTCACCTGCTGTAATTCATCATAGGAAAAATATTATATCTGTCTTCTAAAGGTGAAACAGATTTTCAGGTACACAACACAGACTTCTGAAATGTAAAACTTATTTATTTGGGTTTAACAGGCTATAAGTAGAGACATTAAAGATACTAATTCATTGGTAGTTTGCTTCAATGTCAAGGAGTTGTAAATAGTTTGCCATCTCAGGCTCAACCATGACATGCAAAATCTCTTTCCTTATTGACAATGGCATTAAGAGTATTGCTTCTAATCTCTTCAGGTCAAGTTCTAATGTGACTGAATTTGTTTTAAATGTTGAGGTAGAACTCATCTTGCTCAGGCAATTCCTAAGCCTCTAATTTCTAGTTCCACATTTTAGTGGTGAAATCAATAGAGTCAGCTGAACTACTAGCTGGACCTTGATTTGGTTACCTTATCACAGGCAATGGTACTGTTTAAGACACCATTTGAGATGGGGAGAGATATGACCTCCAGATACAAGTCCTGAAAGCCAGGATCTCTTGTAAGTTTAACATCATAGCTGTCACCTCTCTAAATGCCTTGAACAGCCTGGGGTATCATCAGGGCCCATAATTAACAGCCAAATTGAGAATTACATGTTTAGTTTATGAAGAGAGAAACTTCTTTCTGGAGTTGATGGACTAGACCTCCAATGACTACAATGGGAACTTAGACTCCTACATTCTCTGCAGAAGCTTCTATTTTGGGAACCTAAACATAAGCAAAATTATTTTCACATTTCATATAGTAACTTTAATGTTACAATGGCTGAGAAGATTTTACCTGGAAGTTCTTTTTTTTTTTAATGTTTTTTTCCCTATAAAGGTCCGTATAGGCTAAACCAGTTGACCTTCTGGGCACACCGAAAACTTGATTGATGTTTTTGCCTTGGGGCAGAAGCAGGGCATTGGGCAAGGGCTATATGGTATTGTGCAGCTGAGTCTCTTTCAATTTAGTTTTACATCAGTCATCCATTAGTCATTGTTCTTAATAATTTACATGGGCACCCAGAGAGATTTTGATGAGCATAATTTTGTTAAAAATGAATAATTAAGGGAAATGAAGTAAGAAGTATGTGAATGAGGATGTCATACTGAAGATGATCTATTGAGGCTGATGTATACGGTAATGGGAAAACCAGGTACTGTGTTCTTATATTGTTAAAACAAAAGGACACTTCCCTAGTGATGTAAAGTAATCCAAGACTTTTGAAGCTTAAACTTAACCTTTGAGGTTTTTCTTTATTCATGTTTAGGTTGAATAAGAGAAAATATATACACTGGTGAGTCAGTAGCATTCTCTCTATTAACAGATATAATAGATGTCCTGTCACAAGGATTATCACAGTGATTATTTCAAAGATTACTAAAAATTGTGCCAGTCAAAACACTGTTGAATATACTACATTGAGAAAATACGTACCAGTGACTCATAATAAATAATTCCTTTCAGAGGTAAATATCACTCAATCAAAACTCAACAGTATTACAAACACCTGAACATGCTGAACATTCTGCACCCTTAGTATCCCTGCTAAGATGCAGTACATATGTTTTCAAGTCAATGAATAATTATTTCAGGTTGAAAAAAACAGAGAATAAGACAATGTTAAAACAGAAACTAGAAGTGTGAAGAAACAAGGGAAGAAAATAGCAAAAAAACAGAATGTTATATGTTTTCCTATAATCACAGAATCATTCATGTTGGAAAAGACCTGCAAGATCATCAAGTTCAACCCTTGACTTAATATCACCATGCCAACTAAACCATGTTGTAAAGTGCCACATTCACTTGGTTTTTTTGAACACTTCCAGGGAAGTTGACTCCATTAGTTGCCCAGGGGCCTGTTCCAATTCTTAACCACTCTTTCAGCGAAGAAATTTTTCCTAATATCCAACTTAAATCTCCCCCGGTACAATTTAAAGCCATTTCACCTTGTCATATCACTAGTTGCCTGGGAGAAGAGGTTGACCCCCACCTTGCCACAGTCTCAATCAGTTTTGCACAACCTTTGTATCAGTTCATAGACGTCTTCATGATTCATTAATTTTATAAGCATATTCATCTCCATATAAACATAGTTTTTCTTTAATAAGAATATATTTTAATTGCTTTTGGTGTGTGTCACACAATATTATTAAAGCTTGATTGTTTCAGGTTCAAACTATTTCGGCGTAACTGTTGGCTGACATTACTGTCATATAGGCTTCTTATTTTCCTCTAGTTTTTCACTTTTATTGTTTTACTTATTTCTTTTTCTGTCTCACCCCTATGTTTGGTTTTGGGGTTTTTCTTCATTCTTCTGTGTTTAAGATGAGCAACTGAGCAAGACAGATGAAGCAGTGTGTGAAAGTTGCTATGTCCTAAGAGAGTAACCAAAGCATATAGAGATACAGGCTGGTATAAAAAAAAATTAGATAGATATGCACATATGGTCATTGTAAAGAAATAAAAGTACTTATATAAAGAAGATTATTCTTTAAAATAATCTCAGATCATATTGTAAATATGTATATGCACATGCAATGTAAATATTTTAAAATATTACTGTGGTGATATGGCAAAACTCCATGTCAACAATAAGGAAAGAATTCTTCTAATTTCTAATCTACCTTCTGGAAACAATTTCCAGCATGCACAGGTAATAATGGAACTCAAAAGCTGAGCAGTGCACCACGTTGCACAAGATAGGAGGATAATGTACATTATCCCATACATTTTCTAATTATTAGGATTGCTCATTAGAACTGACTGATATAACTTTGTAATGATGATAGAGTGAGGAATAGGAGTTAGAAAATTTAAAAAGTCTCAGTATTATGTAGATTTTACATACAGCATCATATACATAAGTCATGATTTTAAAATTTATTTCTAGTTGTAGTTTTGGTATTAGTGATGATAATTCTTTTATAGATTTATGATTCACAGACAATAAAATAGTCAGAAGAACAACACCTTAGAAAAACCCCTTAGGGTTTCACCCACACAGTAACCACTGAACCCATTTGAAACAGACCATTTTACAAAAATCCTTATGTACCTCAAACGTTTGCTGTTTTATCCCATCTTCAGTCCTGGCTGCTAAATATGAAGAAGACTTTCTTTATTGTGCAGATGATGGCACACTAGAACAGGTTGCCTGGAGAGGTTGTGGTCTCTCTCACTGGAGATATCCAAGAACCATCTGGACACAGTCCTGTGCCACTTCCTGTAAAATGACCCTGCTTAAGCAGAGAGGTTGGAGCAGATGACCCTGTGTGGTCCCTTCCAACCTGACCCATTCTGTGATTCTGTTTGCTGACTGTTGGTAGCCTTAAATGTTTATGTCTTATTTGAGGTGTAAGCAAGGTGTGCTGCATCCCAGTCCACCAAAGTTTGTGAGAAGATATGTACATTCCAAAGAGTATGCAGGTCTCAGAATTAAAAAAAAAAACCCTCTCATTCCAGATGTTCCCCCTTACTAATTATCTGTTCATATCCCATGAAGTGTTATGACATGTATTCAGAAAGAAACAACAGTTCTATGCTATGAAGGATGCTGGATGGAAAATAAACCTTATATGGGGAATAAACATCAAGTGCAGTAGACAAATGTTTAACTCTAGCATTATCAGCTCCTTAAAGTTTGATGTTAAAATTCACATAATGTAGAGATTACATGAACAAATATTTAGGAAATAATCAAATTAACATTAAACAAGAGATAAAACATTTAAACTTGTTTTTATACATGTGAAACATAAGCTGATGCAAGTTGTCACTGCTTTACAAAAAGAAAATAAAAGGAGAAAAGAGTGAATAGATGAGAAATACTTAACTGTGGCATGAATAAATGACTTGCTGTGGGCTATTGCGCTGTTGCCTGTGCATGTACATAGCCTGTTACGAAACCCTTAAAGGGGTTCTTGGCTCATTTCCTATACTAAGTTTTCAAAATTTCACCACTATATTGACATTTTCTGGAACTTCCTTGTTCATTTTTCATTTCAACTTGGATCTTGGTTTTTTATTATTATTATTATTATTTCCTCTAGATTTCTCATTTTCCTTTCTTGTTCTCACTATTAGTTTTTTAAGAATTATTTCAATTATAGATATTTTCCCTCTGACTAGCTTCATACCATTCTGTTGGATCCTATATCTTGGATTAACATGTTTGGTTCCAGGCTTTTTTACTATGATGGAGATCAACTATGGTGGATGTCAACTATGGCAGAGGTTGCACCCTCCCATTCAATTCTTTCCTAAAATCTTACTTCATCTTTCAGAATCTGCCAAAATTCTATTAATAGTTTGAAGGAAATATCCTGTATTTTATATTTTCTACACTAAGTGAAACGGATGAGCAGTTTCATACATGATTATTAACATCTTGGAGATTGAACAGCACCAAATCTAGAAATAAATTGTTAACAGAGTCCTTGATACATTGCTTCATGAAATATTAATTTGTATGTGAGTCATTCCATGTGCTATCAACAAATATCAGAAAGGTTTCTCCATAATTATTAGGGATACTAACATCTCCCATAATCACAATCTTACCTGTCTCTCTTATCTAATCATACAGTATTTCTTTCTCCTGCTTTTCCTGTCACATTGGTCTCTTGCAGTCCTCTGCTATTAGGCCTTAAGGCACTATCTGTGAGCTCAATCCAATTGATTCTCCGGTGTTATAGTTCTTTTATGTGGCTTTTATTTCTCAACAGATAAGGACAAATCTTCAATTTCAGATCTTTTCTTTCAAATATCTTATAATCATGTATTCAACATAAAACCTTGTTTTCAGGGGGGAAAAAAGATAAAGAAAAAAAAGACAAAGGAAAAAGCCCAAGGCTCTCACTGTACTATGATTTCTGATCATTTTCTGATTGTGAGTAATAAACTGTTCTTCATTGAAACAGGTTTACATCATCAACAAACTCTTAATTTTAAAACGTTTCACATCAGGTATGTCTTGTTCTGATTCCATAAACTTACGAAATCTTAATGGGATATGGACACACCCATGTGTGCTTGTCTGTATTGTCTGCATGTCTGCATTGTCTGACAATTCTTTAAATTGTTTTTATTTAAAAGTTTGATTTTAAAATAAAACCCTTTATTTCAAAATTTATTGATGTTAAAGTGAATTCAACAATTATTAGGAGACATGTAAAAATACGAATTTTCTTTAAATCTCAAAAAGCCATTAACTAGTAGAGAGATACCCTCTCTAGTGTTTCTACTGGGAGTTGAATAAGCTTAGCCTTCTAAGCAAAGAATCCATAAAGGGGAAATACCATGAAAACCTGCACTAAGGCAGCATAACTTCTACACGCTATGTGTAGGACTTTTGTGGATTATCATATTTACTTTCTTTTCATTACCAGATTTCACTACTTCCTTCTTCCCTTAATTTATATATTTTTGTTTAATTACTAGAGATAGATTGAGAACAAATGTAAAGAACATTGGAACACATATGTTAAATACATTTTCCCCAGAACTTTATAAAGGAAAAAACAACAGCAACAGTAAATATTCTTTTTCATTCCCCTTCATTCCACCATCACTGTTTTGCAGCTTTTTCTAACAAGGATACAGCCAGACCTTTCTGATACTGGCACCTTTTAAGCTGTGTGCTAGCAGCGTGCTGCATGTGCTGAGGGAGGTATGGCACAGCACTGACAATCACTTAAAATTATATCAGTTCCATCCTTTAGATACTGACAGAAAGCAATAATCTAACAGCGAGGTTATGTATAAGATAATGTCATTTCAGCTGCACTTCAATTGTACTACTTGATCTTCTCATAACATATGAGATCTACAGACAAAAAAAGACATTATACATTCTGTGTGTTGTCTTCTGTATCCTTTTGAGAGATTCTGTGTTTTCGAATATCTTGCCATACACCAAGCTAACACACTTGGCATGGCACACAGTTGTGGTTTGTCCCTCACAGAAGTGAGAAACTCTCTTCGTGCTTCACCAGCTCCTCAGACCTTCTCTGAAATCCTTCAAAAACACGTGAAATAGCAATGTGTGTACAGAGTGCTGACATATTGCTCAGTGAGTCAGTTTGCTTCTGGCAGTGATATAGTGAAATTCTCAAAGTGCTGTCTATATTCACATACCCCATTCCTCAGCTGTTTCATCCACCTCTTGCTATATGCACTGTGTGGGCTGAGCGCCTCAGGTCAGGCATGTACATCTGGGGCTTCTGTCGACCATGCATGGTCCATTCAGTCTTGGAAACCCTCCAGGGAATTCATTCACATAGTGTGCAAATGTCAGCCTAAGTCAGCCTAAGGCTACTATAAGGAATTTAAATCTCCAGATAAACAAGATAGAGGCACAGCCACGAGAGGGTGCCTAGCTTAGGTTAGCCGCAGATTTGTATTAATTCCTAAGTTTGGTCATAAAGCATCTCAAAAATTGACTTAAGCTTCTACGTTGTCACATGCTCTCCCTTCCTTTGAATGTTACTTTACCACACCATCTACCTGACTAAAGGACATGACTTATTTGTTCAGTATGTAAGAATTTAGGTGGACCTTATCATCATTGTATCCGACAACTGTAAGGGAAACTGCTTACCTCTACTTAAGTAAAAACAAAACCTTTCATTTCTTGAAAGGAATTAAATGCTAAATTATATAATATCTCTAGAAAACAGAGGTTGTCTTGGACAACTTGGGCCTGATATTTTTCTGCCAATCTTGGAAAAATCCAGAAAGTTCAGAGTTAATTAAAAGTTAATTATTAACAGTAACGCTATACAATACTATCATTATGTTCCATGCAGTAGAATATTTTTCAGACAAATTATGTCTTGAAAGGCCTTTTGAAGTCTTAACATACACCTTAGAGATCCAGATTATAGCAATTGAAAAGAAAGACCAAAATGGCAAGAGACAACCAGTGAACAAGAAAAATTTTCAGATGTGGTTTGTAAATGGACGGAGAAGAGAGTGTGATACAAAGGGCATTTGAAACAACATGGACAACCAAATGTAGTGGCAAAATTGTAAAAAAAACTATGAACAAGCACTACATAAATGAAAAGGGAAGACATTGGGGAGGTTACTGAAGTATTATGGTATGAATAAAAAGCTAGACTGATCTTTACTTTTCCTTTCAACTGTCCCAGAAACGTGCAAGCAATTTTGTTGGAACTGCTAACTAAATGGTAAATATTTTAAATATTCCCTCAAGTTGTTACAGTTTTTCATAGATTGCTTATAACAATATGTGTTTATGGAAAGCTTTCAGTACAAAAACAAAACAAAACAAAAAACATGAAATCCATTGAAATCCAGATTTTTGCTAAGCATTTTTTATTTATCTACTCTATAATAATAATGCAATAAAAAACTAGTTCTACATGATGCGAAATTTATGAAGACTGGAATGAGAGTTATCTCACCTAAATCAGGCATTTACAGTGGAGATCCTGACATCTGAGCTAGCCATCCAGGAGTCCTTCTAAAGTCTCTGAAGAGAAACAATTTGGGGTCATGGCTCATCTCTCTCTGAACATCTACACCACATAAGATGAATGGTGCCCTGCAGTGATTATTTTCCCTCTACAGAGAACTGAAGACATTTCATTTGGACTTTAGCACCTATACTGAAAACCTCTGAAAGTAAATGAGATTAAGCTTCTCCTAGGCACCACCAGCTCCACAGACTAGGAGACCACTTGTTTCCCTCATTAATTACTGCCTGAGTAGCCAAATTTCTAGCTGGGCTATGGTACTCATGTTTGGGCAGGATTCAGGTCTTAATGAATCTTAGCGACTAACAAAGAAGAAATGTCTTAGATAAGTTTTAGTACCATGATTTTGAAGGAAAAAACATGATTTTTAACATGATTTTCAAGGAAAAAACATCTTGAGTGTGATCACACAGCACATAAAGGACAACCAAAGGATCAGGCTCAGCTAGCACAGGTTTAGAAAAGGCGGGTCCTGCCTTACAACCTGATCTCCTTTATTAACCAGGTGACCTGCCTAGTGGATGAGGGAAAGTCTGTGGATGTAGTCCACCTGGACTTTGGCAAAGCCTTTGATACTGTCTCCCACAGCAATTTCCAACAAAAACTGGCAATTCATAGCTTGGATAGGTGCACTGTTCTCTGGGTTAAAAACTGGATGGATGGCTGGGCCCAGAGAGTGGTGTTGAATGATGCTACATCCAGTCTCGTCACTAGTGGTGTCCCCCAGGGATCAACATTGGGCCCAGTCCTTTTTAATATCTTTATTGATGACCTGGATGAGAGGATCAAATGTACCCTCAGGAAATTCACGGATGACACCAAGTTGGGTGGGAGTGTTTATCTGCTGGGGGATAGGAAGGGTCTGCAGAGGGATCTGGACAGGCTGGATCAGTGGACTGGGACCAGTTGTATGAGGTTTGACAAGGACAAATGCTGGGTCCTATACTTTGGCCACAACAACCCCATAGAACACTACAGGCTGGTGGAAGAGTGGCTGGAACCAGAAAAGCCCAGCAGAAAAGGGCCTGGGAGTGTTAGTCAACATCTGGCTAAACATGAGTCAGCAGTGTGCCCAGGTAGCCAAAAAGGTCAGCAGCATCCTGGCTTGTATTGGAATTAGTGTGGCAAGCAGGACCATGACAGTGATTGTCCCCTCTGTACTTGGCATTGGTGAGGACACACTTTGAGTACTGTTTCCAGTTCTGGACCTTTCATTGCAAGAAAGACGTTGGGGTGCTGAAGTGAGTCCAGGGAAGGACAATGGAGCTGGTGAAGAGTCTGGAGGGTAAGTCCTATGAGGAGTGGCTGAAGGAGTTGGGTTATTTAGCTGGGAGAAAAGGAGGCTCAGGGCTGAACTTATTGCTCCCTGCAACTACCTGAGAGTAGATTGTAGCAAGGCGGGGGTTGACCTCTTCTCCCAGTCACCTAGAGACAGGAAAAGAGGTTATAGTCTCAAGCTGAACCAGGGCAGGTTTGGGTTGGACATGAGGGGGAATTTCTTACAGAAAGGGTTGTTAAACATTGGAATGGGCTGCTCAGGGAGGTGATGGAGTCACAATCCCTGGGGGGTGATCAAGAAACTACTGGATGAGGTACTTAATGTCATGGTCTAATTGACAAGGTGATGTTTGGTCAAAGATCAGACTTGATGATCTCAGAGGTCTTTTCCAACTTAATTGATTCTGTGATTCTGTGAAAAAAAAGTTTGCCTCTCACACATAGGTTCAACAAACTGTCTTGCAGACCTGAATTTTTAATTTTAACCTTAACTGCTTTCCCATCACAATGCACAGTGCTGAGTGCTTTTGACATTTGCCTAACTCTGCTCTAGAGTTAACAGTAGGGTATATGAGAAAAGACCCATTAGCAGAATCTATAGTCAGGGTGAAAAACTATGAGAGACATATGCATTTCAGTCTGTGGCCAATTCCCTTGATATTGATTTTCTCAGTTCAGTTGTCAATTAATAACACAAGCATGTTTTTTTAAGATGTTTTGAATTACTTGAATTACAATAATTTTCTTAGGTTTTCACAGTGACTTTGAATAATCTTGATACAATCTCTGTTTTTTAAGGATTGGACATATTTAACTGTAAAACTACTTAGTTATACTCTGTGACAGTTGTCTTATATTTATTAGGGATATGTGTTAAAGGGGAAAACTGACATTCAGAAACTCCATCTGAAATTACTAATTCAAACTTTAAGACAATGATTTCTGACATAAAAGAGATTAATTTTTTCAGATATGGACTGTTGTACTGTCTGTTTGCATACAAAAAAGATGCTTTGGATGCTGGTCAAGTTGCATATAAATATACAATAGTAACAATAAAGCTAGACAATGTACCATTCACGAACCTGAGAACCCTTTTCATATCAGTCTCCACATCTTCCTGTCACTGCAATGTTAAGCCTTGTAGTATATGTTAAATGAATATTTTATAGCTCAAAACCCACAGACATTTTTTTTAAATTAGGTTCTACCACCATCCCTTCTCCACAGACACACCTGTACTGACTTTAATTTTATGATGATTATCTCCAGGACATTCCTTGAAATAAAAAGAAAGAAGAAATCTCCCTAGCTTGAGGGCAATAGAATTCTTTATCTGAAACAAGCTAGTTTTATTAGTATGCTGTCAGAAAAGGGGAAAAAAAAATGCTTGCTGTGGAATAAAATTTAAGATACACATGCAAATTTGTTTTATTTCATATATCAACATCTGATTCTGCTTTATAAAAATCTTGCAGTATTATTTGTATGGAAGTTCCTTAATAAGATACGGTAAGGCAAATATGCAAAATGATCATCCAGAATGTTGCTGTGCATATTAAGAGCATTTATTGATCATTAATCGCATATGATGACCCAGGTAAGAGTCCTGTTCTGCAGTGTTTGATGCTCTAGCCAGAATGAATTGGGATGGTCTGTGCCTTTGTGTGCATGAAATATCAGTGGAGGGCTGCCCAGAGAAGCTGGGGATGCCCCACCCCTGGAAGTGTTCAAGGCCAGGTTGGATGGGGCTTTGAACACCTTGGTTTAGTGGAAGGTGTCTCTGCCCATGGCAGGGGGATCGAAACTATATGATCTTTAATGTCCCTTCCAATCCAGATTACTCTATGATTCTGTGAAGCCACTGGTGTGTTTGGGTGTATTTCAGTACTCTTCCCCCTTCAAATTAACCACTCCCTCAGTCCATCCCTATACTAAGCAAATATTCTTGAAGATGAAATTATAAGCTCCTGCCTGGCATGTGAAGAGCACAACCCTGACTGCCATCCATGAGGACATGAGAAAGACTTCATTTTGACACATCTTGGGCATATTTTGCCTGCAGTGTCCCTCATCACCCACGAAGATCAAATGAAGGGCATATAGAGAGGATTTAGATAGAATTCTGATATTTGTCAATTGTCAACTCAGCATCTACTGCAAAGAAACTAATGCCAAACATTGACACAGCCACTGTTAGATTCTCAATTTGACTTTTCACAGAGAACTTTATGGATTTTGTGATTTAAATTTCCTTTGACATTTTTTAGTACATAGTTTTGATAAAATGTCAAAAGGTAAGAAGAGAAAAATGAATAGTATCAGAAAAATGGAGAATGTCATGAAAGAGGCTGCCTTTTGGGTTAAAAGGGAAAAAAATCTTGCCATTTTTATATAAAGGAATAATAGGTGCTATAATGGTGGTCATTAAATTTTTTTTAGGGGGAAAATAAACAAGGTTATGAAAATGTTATTAAGGCTGAAAAACTGAGCAACTGTTAATTGTTTTCCCTGCAAAGTTAATTCTTTTCCTCAATTCACTAAATGACACAGGCACCCCCTGTGATCACGTAAAAAATGTCAATGTGACAGTTAATTGACAGTGGCCTTACTGCCTCTCAGAGATAAAAACAGTCACTGTAATATCTCAGAATGAAATGCATTAGGCAAACTAAATGTATAGATTGCTACCAGCTTCCCCTACAACTGATTATATTTGTCGAATTGTTACGAGCATGGCTTATAATGAGAAATCAACTCAACCTTGACAACAGAAAGATGTTACGTTCTCTTTAGTTAACCTCTGAATGTTATGAATTATTACATAGGGAGATATTCAATTGCAATGCATGCAGATCAAATCCTTGCTTCTATTAGTTTGTCAGTCGTTTACAGAACATCAAGCTCATACCTGTCAGAGTGTTTTAAACTATTGTGTAAATAATTAAATCATACTGTCTCCCCTGTACATCCATGCAGGACTGAGTAACAATAGTGTGGTGTCCCAGTGTTTGCTCTATAATCCAAATTATTTCCAAAGACACTTTTAGCAATGAAGTTCTGCTCAGAGAGTTTCTTACAAATTTTTTTTTCAAGATTTCCTATTTTCCATGGCAATGCAATGCAGTTTATAGAGTGTAAAAATGTGTGTCTGGTATTTTAATGTACAAAAGAATCTTTGCTACAGATGTTACATCAGCATCCAGTTTTATTTTGTAATTTGATATTTTCTGCATTTCACAGGCTAAATGTATGTAACTATTTCAAAACTAAATGTGTTTAACATATAGATTTCTGCCTGGAATTGCTGATTTTCTACCCAATGAGGACTTTAGTCTCTAGGCTGAAAAAAACCTTTAAAAAAATAAATTTGTTTTGGGTTTTATTAACCAAAAATGTAAATAGCATCCATTCAATAGCAAAATTACTTTTATTTACTGTGCAACATAGGTTGTATGGTTTGCACACCTTCATTTCTCAGTTCAACTACCAGATAATATCAAAATATGGAAGATTTTCTTGTAACACAGTGGCCTCATCACTGCAGCGCTGCTATAGCCTATCACTTCAGTCAGTGGTAGATGCTTCAAAAGGATCAGTATAGCAAGGTGATTTACAGTCCTTATCGAGAAATCTGCTGTTGATATTGTGCATTCAATGAATCACTGATTTTGTTACAGCTTAATTGCGTCAATGTAGGAATTTTAAGGCTGAAGACACTACAGTGGATGAACTGAGAGAATATATGTTAGGCCTCCCTCTTAAAACCAAGCAATGAAAAACAAGCAAGAGAAGAAAAATTGAGAAGGATCTTCAATTGTTACTGTTTTTAAATATCTTGACAATCCAATGATATTTTTTTTTCATTTTCCTCATACCATTCACTAACATTTTTCTCCAATATTTCTAAAGTTAATACTAGTTTTAAAAGAACATGTTAAACCATAATGTTACATTTTCACATGTTTGAACGATTTTGCTTATCTGAGAGGGAGTAGAAAGAAAAATTAATGGTGGAATTATGATGGTCCTTTTCATCCAGAAGTTACAGCAGTAATCAAATAGAATATATAACAGTGAGAAAAAGTCTTTTCACTACTTTCCACACTTTCTTTTCCTTGTTTTTATTACTACTATAGTAGCTTAGCATTTCACTGAATGAATAATAATCAGATAATCTGCATGTCAATTTGAAGCATTAAGATGGTAAGCTTTCATACTGGGTCAAAAATCCCCCCCTCAAAAAACTACAAAAAACAAACTTAAAACTGTAAAGAGCTCTCTCTCATAGCAATGCTAGTGGGTGCAATTGTGATATTATATTAATGAGCTTTGGGAATTAATGATTTAAGAATTCCTAGCTGCTCAGCTTTGATCCATTAGTGGGTATAGATTCAGTGGGAGTTAGCACAACTGGGCAAAGGCTGCCTAAGTGGAAAATTGATCCTGGTAAGTGCTAGCTTACTTGCTTGACACATTAATGGTTCCTGTTTTAGTGCTTTGAACTTTTGCTCTGTGATAATGTGAGTTCAAGTCCCACTTGGAATGTTGAACTTTCAGTAAAGTCTTAGAGGGAGCATGGGGGTTCTGTCATTCCTTTACATTTTAATTAAAAGGATAAGTTGAAAGCAATGGAGAAAATATAATGAAATTACCATCATCATCATCTAGCTCTGGAACTGGGAAATAGACCTTTTCTGTCATTTAGTCAAGGGAATTGTTGACTTGGGAGTTGAAGCAGACACTGACAATATTAAAAGGTGCTACATCCAAAGTTTGAACTCATTAGTCACTGTCTCTGTTTTTGCCTAACCTGCTGGAAATAAAGTAAGAAAGTAAAAAACTCAACATAATTCCAATGACTTTGAACAGGGTTTGAACTTCAAACGCTTATTAATCAGACATAATATAAATAAAATTAAAGAAATGGATAGTTTCTAGAACACCTTACGGACTAATTAAATAGTTCTCATAGAACTCTTGGGAGATGGGCAATTAAGTAATTTCCCAAACAGATAATTTGGAAAAGTTGGGTAGAAAGATGAACTAGGGAAAGGCGCCCAGGGAGTCACAGTTAACGGTAAAGTGGAAGTTCCTCAGGTCCCATCCTCTGCTTAGATTTGTTGAGTGAGACTGAATCTATAGGAAAAAAATATATTTTCCTGGGTTATTAAACAAGTCTTTTACAAGGAGAAAAACAATATCTGATGTAACAAGGCAAGGTTTTAACATTTATTCCTCTTTATTTCACCCCTCAGTATCCATTTCTACCTCAGTATAACGCAAAATTTAACCCTTTAATAGCAGAAAGTTTTGAGTCCTCTCTGAGGACTACTAATCACTGTGCATATATCCTTTGAGAAATGTAGTGCAGAAACATGAGATACATTTTTTGCCTGCATAAGCTTTCAAATTTGGATAGTTACAAAGATTTATGGGCATGAAAACTTTCTCCTTGAAAACCTTTCTCAAGTTTCAGGACAAAAAGGTACAGAAGTCACAAATTTTTTTGTCAGATCCATTGAACTTTCATTTTCCAGTTTTTATGGAAGGCACCCCCCAGAAATCACGAAGCTTCTGCTTTGTTTTGCAGACTCTTTAGGTCTGGATAAGCCTTTGAGCTTTTGGAGGTTTATCCAAGTTGAGCTTGAGGTTTTTCTGTACCTGACAGATATGCTACTGCATAAAAGGAAATATGGATTCTACTGGCCACTAGTAGCTAGTATTTCTATTTCTAAAATAATCAGCATTGAATTATTACCATTCGGCAATGTAAGCACTGGTATGTACTTTTGTCATCTTCCTGGCAAGATGACCAGGGCAAATGAAAAAATTCTGCATGGTTATCTCTGGCATTTAAATATTAATGTCAAAACTACTACTGATGGCTAAACACCATAGAGTCTCCACTTCAAAGTACTTGGTGCATCATCAATTCCAAAAAGACAAATAAAACTCCTTTTGACTTAAAGACTTATCCACATTTTTAATGTCAAATTTTCTTCTGAAATAGCATCTTTCAGCAGAAAGACATAGCTGTTCATGGGTCTTTCTCCTCACAACTGATTTTACTTCACTGAGTCCATGAGCTCAGAAAGTGGCTCATATTAGATTTCTTTCATATTTTTAACCATCTTCCAGAGTTGTTCTGATAACCTCTTGCCAATTTCATAAAATTTGTTTGACTCCCATTGCTCTTGAAATGGGTGGATGCTATAAAAGTGGCAAACTAGTTTGTTCCTGGGAAAAATGACCAGGCAAAATAACTCTAGGAGGAAAACAGATGGAAAAAAACCCAAACCACCTTCCTTTATTTATTTTACTAATTGATCCTAATGCAGGATGAGTTTAATCATACTACTATCAGGCTATAAGGCTGGAAGAGATGACCTCTACTGTGGGAATAACCTGTAGCTCTTGGCTGCTTAGTCACAGTGTCTTGGCATTACTTGGTTTTCAGCTTGCCAAAGAACAATGGTTCACAATTACCACTGCCTCAACACTGATTCTGGCTTCCTGCTACCAATAAAGTCTAAATGTTGCCACTGTGACATACATAAATACCAAGGATAATCACTCAGTTTGGCCAGCTCAACTGTTCATCTCAGTTTTATTCTCAAGGAGGTTTTTGGGGCTTGGAGAAGAGCTCACTCCAATAGTTTCAGACGTCATGTTAAAAGACGGAACAATACTAAATGTTTAATTCATAACTGCTAAACAGAAAAAAAGTACCTTTAAATATATGATCAAATCTAAGCTGGTATTTATACCTTTTGCTAAACTGTGTGATGATTGGATATATAACTTGTGTTTAGTGTCTGGGTAAATACTTTCCCAACCAAAAACCTCTGGTGATGTTTAGAGTGATGTTTAGGCAAAGCCAGGCATCTACTTTGCATCACATGATCCATATCTGAAAAGTGAATTGACTTCCAAATAGTGGATTTAAAACATTCCAAAGGAGAACTGAGACCACAGCATTATGCATCGTAATCAGACACATCTTTTCAGTCTTTATTTTTCTTCCCAAAACCTAATACAGGCACTTGCTGCCATGCACCTGAAAGATAATAAATAAATACTAGAAAAACAATCTGGATGCTCTCTGCCCTCCAATTACAACCAATATTTGCTCACATTATCTGGCAGATAGGCCAAATATAGAGAAAATGAATTTCTGGTATCTGATAAGTAAGTGGGATTTCTTGACACAAATTTGTTTAATTCTAGTCTCCTGCTTGTCTGCTGGTTCATCTGCTCTATTTCACTCATTTCATGCAGCAGAGGGTTTTTCAATTATAAATCCAGGCAGCACAGTATATTTGAGCATTCTGTCAGCTTGATTTTTTTTTACACCTGTAATGAATTTTAAACTCCCTTCTCAAAAGTCATCACGTATGATTTAGAAACAGAACTAATCTGTTGGGTTTTTTTTTGATGGGATTACAAATAACCAGATAAATGGGAAAAGAATGACCATAACTAAATTAACCCTACAGAAGACAGTGATGAATTCCAATAGACTGAGAAGAGTATGAAGCTCTTTATACTTCTCTTTATTTATTCTTTATCCTCCTTAGTCTCCTCCTTCTCTTTCTTGTTTAATCATTTTAATGGGTTAATCAGTCTCTGATCATTGTTTATATGCGACATTGAACACTTAAAAAAGATAAGCAGCAATTGACTTAAATAGTTAAAAATTCTGAGTTTGATTATTTCAATCACCAGAAACCAGGCTACGGGGTTTCTTGCTGGCATCAAAATTTCCCAAGGGAAAGAGCAGGACAAGGTGTCTACAACTTTAGGCAAAGGGCCCTCATAGAGGATGATCTATTCTAAGCTGAGAAGGTGACAGCATCAGGGCTGAGCAGTTTCTCCTGGAGAAGACCAGGACTGGATTCTCAAAGGAAAGTGAGAATTTTCCCACAGTCGTTTCTATCACCTCAAGATACAGGAGGAATGGAAGGTGCATGTTTGCAACATCATGTATGCACAGACATATTTTTATATAAAAAACTATTTCCTGCACATAAGAAAGGATTACTCCAGGGAACTGGTGTTGTTTTTTTCTGGAGAAAAGCAGACTCAGGAGGGACCTTATTGCTCTCTACAACTACCCAAAAGGAGATTGTAACCAGGTGCAGGTCAGTATCTTCTCACATGTAACAAGCAATAGGACAAGAGGAAATGGCCTCAAGTTGAACCAAAAGAGGAAGAGACTGGCTATTAGAAAGAATTATTTTTGAATGGATGGTCAAGCACTAGAACAGGCTGCCTAGGGAAATGGTGGAATCACCACCACTGGAAGTGTTCAAAATACATGTAGATGTGGTGCTTAGGAACACGGTTTAGTGGTGGATTTGACAGTGCTGGGTTAGTGGTTGAACTCCATCTAAGAGGTCTTTTCCAACCTTAATTATCTTATGATTCTATAATTCTAAGATCTAGAGCTGTGTTTACAATATATGTAGAAAAGTTGTCAAAGATCTGATGCTTCATCAAAGGCAAATAATTAAAACTCAGCATTTAAGCAACACTTTTGCTGCTCTGAATTCTATGTTTCTGTGCAGATGTTGCTGGTTTTCTGTAAAAATAAAGTCTCCTCAATACCTTGAGGTATCATGGAGCATTTCACTAACAGCTTTCTATGAGGTATGAAATACTAGTGCATATTACGGCAATCCAACGCATTAAATCCCACACTGGCAATCTGATGATGTCCTTGTGTTCCCTGTGCCTGATGAACAAGAATGTGTTTGTTTTTGCTAGAACTGTTAAATTTATTGACAATCTTAAGCAGTAGAAAACACATCACTGTTCTGAAAGTCAGGGCATTGCCAGGACAATTATTAGTAAGTAGCTAGCAACCTGAATGGCAGAACAAGTCTGTAAGAAATCAGAGATCACCAAACATTCAATACTTACTTGCTGGAAAGTGGATAGTTAACAGCTTTGAGAAATCAGCTAATTAACCCCAAATTCTCTCTTGTCAATAAAATGTACTTGTCACAGCGAGGGAAAGCAGGGAGACTCAATATGAGTATCAAGCAAGCTTCGTTTATTAATTATACAGTACAGCTTATATAGGATATATAATGAGATCATTAATATTCTGTAATCTAACTCTGTGATTGGTAACAGCCTTAACAGTCAGCTGCAGTCACACACTGTCTCCTAGAATCTTATATACTAACTCTATTCTTAGCTCTAATATCTATATTTACCACTAGCTTTCACATATGATTGGATGTTCACCTCTTATTTACATTCTTTTCCATGCTGCCAGACTGAGGCCTTGCTGCATTCTGCAACATGTACTTGCAATGACAATTTATTTTGCTGTTTTGATAATGCTGTCATACCTTTAGTGTTGCTCTATTGGGTTTTTGTGACAAGGTTTTGGTGGTTAGGGAGCTACAGGGGTTGGCTTCCATGAGGACCTGTCAGAAGCTTACCCCTTGCCTGACAAAGCAAATGACCTCCAGCTCCAAGACAGATCCACTTCTGACCAAGGCTGTGGTGGTAGCACCTTTGGGATAACACGTTTAAGAAGGGGAAGAAGGGGGTAAAAAATTGCACAAAAAACTGCAGAGGAGAGGAATGAGAGGAATGAGAATATCTGAGAACAGCTCTGCAGACATGAAGGTCAGCGAAGAAGGAGAGAGAGAACGTACTCTGGCACTGGTGCAGAGATTCCCCTGCGGTGGTGCAGGCCGTGGCAAGGCAGGTTGTCCCCCTGAAGCCTGTGGAGGACCCCACATCAGAGCAGGGGGATGCCCAAAGGAGGCTGTGACCCCATGAGAAGACTGCTGAAACAGAATACTGGCACTGCCCTGGCACTCATTCCAGTGGTCCAGTGAAGAGAGAAGCCACACTTAGCAGGTTTGATGACTTGTGGCCCCGAAGGGAACCCATATTGGAGCCTTTTGTTCCTGAAATGCTGCACCCTGTTGAAGGGACCCAGGCTGGACCAGTTAGTGAAGAACTGTAGCCCATGTGAAGGACTCACATTAGAGAAGTTCATAGAGGACTCTCTCCTGCTGGAGAAAACCCACACTGCAACAGGGGAAGAGTGTTAAGAGTCCTGCCCCTGAGGAGGAAGGAGTATCAAAGACAATGTGCGATGAACTGACTGCAGCTTCTATACCCATCCTACTGCACCACTGAAGTGGGGGAGAAGGTAGAGAAAATTTTAAATGAAATTGAGCCCAGGAAGAAGGGAGAGGTGCAGGGAAGGTGTTATTTATCACTTTTGGTTGTAATTCTCATTACCTTCTCTGCTTTGATTGGCAGTACATCAATCATCCCAAAGTCCAGTCTGTTTTGTCCATGATTGGACAATTGACAATTGGTGAGTGATGTCACCCTGTCCTTATGTTGACCACAAATCTTTTGTTATATTTTTTCTCCCCTCTCCAGGCGAAGGAAGGGAGAGACATAGCAACTTTTGTGGGCACCTGGTAGCCAAGGTCAACCCACCGTACTTGGTCAAAAGTAAGCAGCTTATTTCTTCATTCTGACACAGGTAACTGCAGTCTACTTAAATCTGTATAGTTTTTTGGTGGTTTACTGCACACATATTATAGATAGTGACATCTTTGCAGTCTCTGTTTTTCCATGTAAGTTGGGGTTTCTAAATGTACATCTGAGTGATTGAAAGCAAATTTTTTTTTTATTGAGCTCTGAAGGCTTTGTGTTTTTTTCCTTAATCAAACCATTACTTTAGCCTTTATAGAATTCCATGATACAGTTCTTATCGTAGCCACACAAAGAGTTTGATGGCTCTCTGATGGAACTAAAGTGAGTTTTGATCACATTATGATCTTTCCCATCAACAGCCCTTCATGATTCTTGCTTGTTGATCCAAATAAAGAAATGAGGGAAAATGATGTTCTATGTAGTGAGAAGTGAGAAAGGCAGGAATTTGGAACTGGAAAGCTCTGTGATGCCCAGACTCCTCCACAAGGGACAGGAAAGAGCTTGCCCTCTTCTCCTAAGACAAGACTGTCTGGAATTTCAGTTTTCTGATTGTTACATCATTGATGTACATTGTTACATCAATGTATGTACACTGATGTTACATACATTGATGTACTACTAGCTTAACTACAGTTAAGCTGGGAAAGAAAAAAATTAAAGAGACTTGTCCACTTTGGGTATGTGTTACTTTTCACAAAGAAGAAAGAAAGTCACCTTTCACAGTCTGAAAATCCCTGGATTGTTAAAAGACCACAGGTGGCTTAACTGATAGCACTAGGTGATTAATTTTTAGGTGCAGTTACATGACTGGAATCCCACTGTTACCAAATGAGAAAACTCAGGTCAGGAGAGCATGGTGTGAGAGAAGGAATGTTTCAACCAACCCTTGTTTGCATATAGGACTTACATTTACCTTGAGAACAGATGAAAGGGGTAAGTTTTAAGCTTGCCAGAGGAAGAAAGAGCTTGTCAGCAAATGTGCAAATAAAAGCACAGATGTATACTGACAGCAAGAGATAAGTGACCTTGTAACTCTGATTTTTTCACTAATAAAAACACTTTTCAATTACATTCAGAATAAAACTTATTCTATAGGACAAGATACCATTTTATGTGAAAAAACCTATATTGAACATAAATGATGCTACTAAACTATCCCCTGTAAATGGGCTAGCACATGAAGGAGAGGCAGGTAGATCAATCCCCCCAAAAAAGAATTGGCACAAGGGAAACTCACAAAATAAAATAGCGCAAACACCAAAAATTGTGGGGCAAGGTCTTGGAGGAGAAATTAGACACAACTCAGGACAGAAACAAGTTATGTAAAACATCCAGTGAAGCAGTGAGATGAACAGAAGCAGAAAATTCACGTTGTATGTCAGGAGCAGTCTTCCTCTCCAATTCTTCAAGGTTTTGAACTCTGAACTGGATCCCAAAATTTTGCTCTCTTTGAGCATTGGTCTCATGAGAAATTCCTTCATTTTTTTCCTTCTGCATAGTTGTACATGTGCTTTGGCAGGTGCTCTAGCTCTGCTCTCAACCTGCGTCCAAAGTGCTAATATAATTTTCTCTGGATGACTTGTGGTAATAGGGGTCAACAAACCATCTGATAAAACCTGGCATGTAGTTTGCATTCAATCCATTAAGTGCCTCATTTTACTGAGGAACTACCTTTTGAATGCATTTAGGCATCTGTTTGGACTTTGTGTATGTTTCCAGCTTATATTCATACGTTTGGAAACCATAATTATATTGACATTTTTAGTTTTTCTTAAAAAAAATGACAAAAATCTTATCTAAGTTGATAAATACAGCCTGTGTTTCATAATTTCAAGGCATTATTTTCTTCTAAAACTCTTATGGCATTTACAAAGTACTACTAAATATGTGAACTCATGCCACTCATGTCTTGTGCAGGTCTGAGGTGGAATTTGCTGGGTTTATTATTAGATTTGTCTTCTATTTGGCTACGAAACTGAAGTTTCGCTATGATGTCAGGCTATAGTTCTGCCAAACTCATTTAGTGAACAGGAGAGGTTTCTGTAGATGTCTGTGGCAGAGCTAATCGTGGTCAACACCTTTAATGATTGAAAGAGAGAAACAGGCACTTGAAGGTCATGGCTCATCAAACCCCAAACAGGTGAGCTGACCTGAGCTATAATTTTTGCTCATGACCCTGAAAAGAGCCTAGCAGAGTTGTAGACTCATTGTTGACATCTATGAGTAACTCTGAGTAATCTCACAGCTGCCCTTCAGCAGCCACACTGTGGCCTGCAGTATTGACTGGAAAATATTTTCTAATTTGTCTAAATGATTAACTTCAGACACGATTTGTAGAGTCAAATCAAAGGTCCAATTGAGTCCATATTCCTTTTCTGTGACTGAGATACTTTTATTTTTTCCTACGTCTGTCTGTTAATTTTGTAGTTAAAGAGTTCCTAGAGGAAAATTTCTTAAAGGTAAGCTGTTGGAACTTCCACAACTGAAATGTACTCAGTAAACCTTGTCAAGAAGACAAATGCTTTGGATTGAAATGGAGAGTAAGGATTCATTGATTCGTTTTTCTTATCTCTATTACTGAAAGTGTTAGAAGTGGATTTTCCAGAATGGTGTTATAAAAACAAAAGTTGATTGATTAATTCAAAACCTATAGCTAGGAAATGTTTTCCAGGAATGCTTACAGGAAATGCACAGTACTCTATGAATATAAGTAATTTACTACATGCACACTGATGGGCAAATTTACTGTGATCTGATACACATGGCAGTGACAGATTTTACAAAATGACATTTTTCTACTTTCATTCCTTCCTGTTATGCTGAATAAGACAAGGGTATCAGAACTTCAAACTGTCTTAGTGATATTCCCTAATTACAACTTTCAAATGTTTAACTGTATAGGACATAGATGAACGTGTAGACGTAAAAATACATAGAAAGGTTGACTTCAGATTGCAGCAAGCTCACTAAAAACTAGCCCTGATGGAATGAAGACATATGTCAGTGCACTATTCATCTTATGGTGCAAGAGCAGTATTCACAGGGAGGGTGTTTTTGCCAAAGTTTAATGAAAGTTTTTCCTTTGACTTCAGAGGTCCTTGAATCAGGATATACCTGTTTCTAAAACAATCTGTGCGTAAGAAAACAAGAGAAGAGTGTTAATGGTTTTGTATTATACACTTAAGAAGTAGGTTAGACAGGAAATACTTACAAAATAAGAAATTTCAGGGAATTTACCTGAGGGGAAAAAAAATTATAAAGATGAAACAAAAACCTCCCTAAATTGTTTCTTTCCTTATATGGTTGAGCTACTCAGGTTATTGTTCCTCCATTAGCATTTTCTACCCTTCCACCAGTCTATTTACTTCAGTTGGCAGATTTAAATGTATTTAGCTAATTTCCTGAATAATAGCAACTTGCTTCTAATGCAAAAGTTTTTCTCTTTTGACCTTGCTGAGATGTAGAAGAGGACAACTTCTGTCTCAGTGACTTCACCCTCCTACTATCAAAAGCACAACCTGCTTTTGATGTCTTTCAGAAATATACTGAATTTAATTTAATTTCACCCAGTCTTGACACTACAAGTCCAGAACCTCATCTTTCTAAAGGTTAGACATCATCTTTTAATTACCAGCTTAAATTTATTAATGATCAATTTATACTGAGTTATTTTTTGTGTCAGTTAAATAGTCTCTTTTCCTTCCTAACATAAACACAGTTTTGATGTATTTAAAAGGCTATACCACAAGTTTAGTTACCTGAATTCAAATTTATGTGTGTACTGTAATGAATATAATTATTCCAAATGTTTTTAATGCATGAGGGAGTAATCATTGGCATTTCCAGTGAACAGAGAAATAAAAATATTTTTAGTCAGATTCCATATGCTTACCCTAAGGAAAAAGATACATCTCTTAAATTGAAATTCAAGGAGAAAGAAAAAAAATAATACATGAAACCATTTATTCTTTAGTGTGCTTTTCGCCACGGGAAAACTCTTTCTCGAGTTTATTGATATGGGTGAATAAAGGTTTAAGAACAAACATTCGCTTCTGGTATGACATTATTTCATGGTTAGTTAACAACATGATGAGCATTGAGAAAACAGCAGCATATACAGCCATTGAAAAAAAGTAATGAATGTGCTCCTGTAACATAAATATCTAATACAGTTCTCTTCTTCATCTTCATAAAATTACTCTTTTCTCATTTTTGCCACAGTATTTTTTTGTTTGCCTTCTTGGTACAACAGTAGATGTATGGATACAAAACTCACATATCAGGATTTTTGATTTCTCTTTTTATGATAAAATATGCTAACTTTAAATTGAAGTTTGTCATAATGAGGAATAGGAGATCACTGGTTTCTTGTTGCTGGTATTACTGTGTCTCAATTCTTTGAGTTACTGTCTGTTCCTAAGGCAAAATGTCCTGATCTGATTATTTAAAATTACATCATTGATTAGGTGTGAACAAATAGACTTATGAAATGAAAGGATGTACAACATGTCATGATGAGACTTTCAGATGCTCCTGGCAACATGCAGATTTGAAACCTCTCACATCTTGCACACTCCCCATTTAGAGATATACTGTAGTTCTGCTGGAGTCCAGCTTAAGAGATGCTTAACAGAGGGGTCTTAAGTTACTTTCCTAAAAAAGAAAATCCATGAAAACAAAGCATAAAGCAGGACTTTAGGATATTTACTGAAATTCTGTTTTTAGTAATCAAAGAGGTAACACTTAGGTGAGGCTTATTCTGAAAATGCTGCTTAATATGTTAATCAGGATTAATTCAGTTTCAACTCCTCTCCCATGCATGTGTTTCACCTGATGCACCTACCATCTCTGGTGTTGGTTATAAATACTTTCTAGAAGAGCCTTTTTTTATGTACAGCACTTAGCAATTTTGTGGAATAAGAACAGGAAGCATAAGGATGCATCTTTCTGATAAAGGGATATTGAACTTCCCTTTTCCTTATGCTTATAGACCTGAAAAAAAAGAATGCTTCAAAGCAGGTTTAAACACAGCCTTTTGAATAAAGGGCAATGTTTCATATTGTTGGCAAAGTAATAAATATTCAAATTCTCTTATTACATCATCAGTTTAAAGTCATAATATACAGACAGTATACACAAAGAATATGAAAAACCTGTGCTGCTTAACAACCCTTGTACTTCCTGTGCACCTTTGTTAGACTGCTTGGCTCATGAGTGCTAACAGCCTTGAGAAAGAAGACCGCAGAGGCAGATGCAGAGGGAAAAACTGGCTTTGGCACCCACTAGCTTAGGTAGTCATTAGGCATGGGAAAACCGCCCCAGAAAGCTACAAGTCAGTTTAAGCAAGTTTAGTTGTTCCCTCTACAGAAAATGAGGAAAAGAAATGCAATTTATCCATCTTATGTATCTAAAGTTAAGAAAGGTGAAAAAACCCCTAGTTTTTAACTCCAAAAAAGAGAGAAAGTCGGTAATACTGCACCAAAAAGCTTTTACACCCAGGATCTGAGTGATATCTTAACATTTTATGGCCAAACTTCAAATTCAGAAATACATATTCATATATTCATGTATTTATTCACTTCCAGTTAGGCATTGTTTACAAATTGTCTTGAAAGAATTCTCAATATAAATTGGCCAGTGAATGGTGCTTTCTCAGTATTTTATGTAAGATTTTCTTATGAAGTAAACGTAAGAGCAGAGAAACTGCAGTTAACCAGGTCATGTGTGTTATTGTTATGCAAGGTAAAACCTAGAAGCTGCAGTGTTAATTACTATAATTTGAAAAAAGACAGTATAAGTAAAATTCAGATGCTCTTATATCTATGTAATTAACTTGTAATTGCAGCATAATTGCACAGTGGTTTTGCTTTGCAGTAGATTGCTAAACTGGATTTGTACAGTTACTTATGAATGGGTTAATTACACAAATTTTGACATCATATTAAATTTATCTTTGTGACAAAGTTCCTTCAAATTACCAAACAGGGAGTGTATATTTTTTTCAATTTCCTGCACAGAAAAACGTTTAATAATATTTGCATGTTATATGTAGGCAGCATGCAAAAACTGTAGTCAGTTAAACATAAATCCTAAAAGGTTTTACTTTATACATTATGCATAATTTCTCATAACACAGAGCTCATAAAAAATACATATCACTTGGGCTGATAAAGCTGTAAGCAAAAGAAGGATGACTGAAACCTTAAGGCAAAAATATTCTAATGAAATGTAATAAATACACAGTAGAAATAATACTTAAGTAATTTTAGAGAAATAGTGAAAGTGACACAGTCATCCCGTCTCATGTGATTTCCTGCAATCCACTTACAGAGAATGATGGACAGCTGCATCATGAGGGGAAAGTATCTTGTACTACAGAGGAAACAAACTCTTCTAAGCAATTATTCTTGATAGATGTAATAGTTGTCTCATGGAAAAGGGAAAATAGAAAAAACTCTTTAGAGTATGCTGTGCCTTGAGCAAATAACAAAGCCTACAAGGTGGCTTTAGAATGTTGGTGAAATGTTGGAACAGCTAAGGAGAAATTTTAGTGTTAGTTCATGTTTTATTCATGTAATTAACTGTTCACTCAATGTTTTGGGCTAATTTTTTTTTTTTTTTTTACTTCTGTGAAGCAATAAAGCTAAATCTGATCATAGTCAGGAAGTTTTTGCCATGGCTGTGTCAGGTCCTAAAATGGAGACCCTTCCAAAATAGCTGACAAAACAATTCTCCAGGGTGTTCAGAAGGTAAGCAGGTTCTGCCTCTGACTTAGTGCACAGGCTAATTAGAGTGATTGTAACACAGACATCTGAGGGTGTGTGCTGGTCAGCCCCAGGGTCTCTGCCATGTGCCACTGCAGCAATCAGCAAGCGTGAGCCCCAGCGCCATGAACATCTGTACTGGTTATCTGAATGTGTCCAGCACCAGCCTTGGGTAGAGGCCAGTTAGCATGAAACAACCTGCTGCATTGCCAATAAAACTAGTCAGCCTCCTGCATTGAAAATTCTGTTCTCATTTCCCAATGCTGTCTGAAAGTCATATGACAGAGTGGGATTTGGCCGAGCCAAAACCAACCAGGGTGTCCTAATTCTTCCCTGTCAGGTATTGCTATTATATATAGAGCATATAGAAATACGATTAATGTACATGGTAAATGTCAGAGGTTTATATTATAAAAAAATTCCATGCTTTGGAACACAAAGTAAGCAATGTGTGTTGTGTAATCTTAGTTACTTATTACAAAGGGAACAATTCTTTAACACTACCTTTTACAGATACTGAAGAGGCCAAAATTAAGGGTGAACTGCACAAACAGGTATTTGTATAGGAAATTCACACATCAAATAATATAATTATAACATCCTGAAAACTATTTTTACTAAAAGAATAAAAAAATCCTTTCAATTTAAGTACCAGCTTATTTAAATGGATTACACCACCTGTGTAAATCATTTCCACCGGTATTTAATAGAAGCTCAGACTTGAAGGTTGTGGGATTTTTGCCTGAACACTAAGTGCTTCTGCAGCAGCAGTGAGCATCCTGTGGGTGCCAATGAGCAGCACATCAGGAATAGGTACACAGTAGTTTCAGTCTGATGCAGTTTGATTTGGCAGCTTTGGCAAGGTATTGACATAATGAGGCTTTAATAGCAACACTCGACAAAAATGAAAAAAAAAAAAAAAAACACACCAAAAAAACGTCCAAACAAATAAAATGAAGGAGAAAGCTCAGTGGAGACTTCCATACATTTTTAATTTTTGTACCCAGGGTTTCCAGTTAAATTTTTCATAGGAATAAAGTGAAAAAAACCCAATATTTTAAATACTTGAGCCCACTATTAAGCTGAGCTTGCAGTTTTAGCTATTGTGAAAATCTCTTTGACATGCCTTGCTTTGGAATAAGCAAGTCCCCCTGAAATACTCCATTTGTCAGAATGACATTATAGACCCTCTTTGCTATCATGTAAGTACTTTAAAGAATAAAGAAATTTGAAAATCAGAAACTTATGAAGAAGCTATCCTCTGAAGAAAGAAAAAAGCAGAGAGATAAGACATTATTGCTGGACAAACTATATTTATGAACAGCACTGTAACTGATGTTTCCCTTTAACTGCAGTCATCACCTTCTCCTGTCACATCACACAGACACAACAAAATAAACAGTTTAGAAACCTGATTTTCTATCTGGCAGTAATAGCATTAGCCACCTTGAAACATTTTTTCTTTCATAGCAAAAGATTCAGTACTTTTTTATAATTTTTTTACCAAAATTGAAATTCTATCAAAAGGGGCTTCATTTGCCAAGTAGAAGCAACAATATCCATTAAATATCTGTTAGACTGCTATGCTGCTGGAATGCAGGAGCAAGAACTGATATTATTTGCCCCTCAACCATATAATGAAACCTCATCATGAAAATACCCAATTTCTTGTCAGGAAAATAGGGTATATAACCACTAGCAAAAACTAATTTTACATCCTGATATGGGGGTCTCTCTCAGAACACCTTATTCCATAAACTTGATAGATTTCACAGAATAGAAATATGGCAAAAGATCTGTTTTCTTCAGCTCTTTCTCTCTTTCTATTTTCGACCTAATTTTTCTGTGGGAGTACACATATTGTGGGTTCCAGATATTGATCTGATACTGTAATTCTCCATATCTACTAAAGTATACAAAATTATGTCTAAAGCTATCATTAGAAATGAACAGGGTATGAACAAAGCCTCTGAAAAGAAAGCACAACAAAAATTATCTTGGAAAGTACATTAAGAAGGCTTTTGAATTGCACATGCAAAAATGGATAAAATGAGAATACAGTACATCTTGATATACTATAATCGTATGTCTCTTATCTATACCAAATTTCATATAAAATAGGGGGAAGACAATGGCATGTACATATTCTGTGATTTGATATATTAGCTGAGATGTATCTACTACAAAATACCAATTATCCTAATTGGGGGGGTTATATATATATTATTTATAATGCTACTACTAAATAATGAATGTAGAATGCTAGAAAGGACTAACTGGGTCACAAAGTCCAAGTCGAGATGCTGTCAAAAACTCATAATGTAGATGTTTAGCAGTGGAAGAAATAATGATAGACCTGTTACAGTGAGGCTGATAAACAAAACAGTCGGCTGTATTGGTGATGTGTTAGTTGCTGTGACAGGATCTCTGGTTGCATCACACCACCCATAAGCAATGTTGTTTTTCTGGGTCTATGTCTGTATTTAGTTCTGTTTTAAAAGTACTGCAGCTAGTTCACTGTCTGTGATAGCTGAAACCATAATTTCTGATAACAGCCTAACAAATTATGTTAAAAAAAAAGACAAAAATGCACAAAATAAACTAAACCAACAAACAAAAACCCACAAAAACAAAAACAAACAAACAAACAAAAACAAACAAAAAACTCACCACCAAACCCTGAAACAATCATAAACCATTTACTTATCCTGTTGGGAAGCTAGCTGCCATCTCCTATACTGCATCTCACTGGTACCTCCTTATTCAGCAAGAAACATAGAGATAACTTAAACTCCCTTACAATGTTCTGCTTGAAGGATTATTGAACAAGGGATTGACTTGAGTGTCTGCCTAAATGTTTTTCTGAAATGACTGTCTGGCATAGAGTCAGTGATCTTAACACACTAAACTGTCACTCTGGTCACTTCAGAAAGAGTCCAAGAGAGTCAGTTTCTTTGTACAATACCATAAAATCATAGAATGATTTGTGTTGAAAGAGGCCTTAAGGTAATCTAGGTCCAACCTACATGCCATGAGCAGGGACACCTTCCACTAGACCAGGTTACTCCATGCCCAAAATAATTGGGTGAATTCTGGCTTCCAGCCATGCAAATAACAGTCCTCCAAAACTGGTCATCTTCCCTGGTGTCCTGATGGCTCTTTAACCTTCAGGAGACAAATTTGTGATCAACACAGAAAAAGATAATCTGAACTTTCAAATCTACTGTTGAATAGAGTTAAATCCACAACAACTCAAAGAGATTTGTTATATTTTTTTCCTAATTCAAACTAGAAATAAAAAATTATGAAATTATTACAGAAAAAAATGCTGGGAGTACCTCAAAATCAGTCAAAATGGATTCTTATGCCAAAACAACTTGTTTTATTTAAGTTTTGTTCATTACTGTATGCATTTTAATTGCCAGAAAATTATATTCCCCCTTCTAATGTCTAAAATTGTTTTTAAGGCAAAAAAAATATGATTTTTCTAAGCTTCTGAGTTTTAAATAAAGTGTACTTTCTCATGGAAAACAGTTTCATCAACACTTTCTTTGCCAAGTCATCACAATGTTATCAGTATGCACAGTCACCACTGTCACCAAGGGGGGGAAGGACTCATCCACACCCTGCTCATTCCCTTTTGGTCATGATTAGCCTTTGGAAAAGATTTGAAAAAGCAGCTCCTTAATTTCACAGTTGCTCCTTAATTTCATTGTTACTGGCCCTAAGATGGGCAGTGCAGTCAGGGGACACTCCTGGCATCTTCTAGCAAGTTCTTTTCTGGTTTTATAGCTGAAATAAAACATCTCCAAAGTCAGAAGACACTGTGAAGACACAGCTTTTGTTGTCACTGTGCTCCAAACACACTGTGGTTTAGGGTAATTTAACTCACAAAGCTACAGGACAATACATTTGGAGAAAGGTATCCTTGAGTAATCTGCGCATCCAGTGGGTTCCTTTCCTCCTGCATATTGTCCCATTCTGGCAGTAGCTTCTTTCTTAGGAATAACTATGAATAGGTATCTCTGAAGTGCAACATGGTTTGTTTTGTGATGGACCAGATGGCATCCAGTGAGATATATTTCAACAATACATTCCCAGAAGAGGACCATTCTGTTCCTCTGACAGTACCTGAATGACATATACTATCTATATCTTCAGTAAAATATCTGGAGATTCTCTAACAATTAAAACATTCTCCAACATGTAAAACTAATTGCTTCTGTTCAATAACAAAGCACAGTTTTGGTGTTGTTCTTTTATTTTTTCTTAGTTTTTGTTGTTTTTATCTCAAAAGGGAAGAGGATAAACAAATCTGTGTTCCTTTTGCGGGCCTGGAGTTTATTACTTCATTTTCACCAATAAAGTTATTTACATCTTCCATCAAACAGTCTCAACCTAGATGTGTAATACTTCAAGTAGGTTTCATTTGATGATTCAACTTCAAAAAAAAAAATCAGGTTGTGTGTTTCCCTGTGTACTATATTCACTGACATTTGAATGGGATCTCTGTGACAAAGGCTGTGTCATCTTGCCTTGCCTTTAACAAAACACAAAATGTCATCATTTGCCACTACTGTTGGGCTTTGGGGTCTTTAGAGGCCTGGCAATAAAAAGTACTGAGGCTTGAATGCATTCCTTCCATTTGTGGATAGATGCCTTCTAATCACCAGAAATCCTCTCAATAGTCTCTGCCAGAGTAAAATAAGGTTTTGTTTAAGGTTTGAAATTGTTTTTATTTTGGGAATCATGTCATATTTTAGTTCCATAGTTCTGATTCTGTTCCATATTCAGGAGCAATTTATTTCTTTAGAAAGGTCTAATTTAAGCTGGGTTTAGGAAAATAATCAGCTGAAGTTTGCATGATTCTGCAGTCGGCTATTTCGGGTGGGCAGGCAGGGACTATGCTCAAACCCTGGAGGTTGCATCCATTTTACAGAGAATAATTTCTAAACACTCTTTGAAAGCAGCATCTTATAAATCTCTGATGTTTCACCAGCTCACACAGCTAAAAGGGAGGGGGTTGTTTTTGCAAAAATGTAATTGTTCCAATTCTTATCCTACAATTAAAATCACATATTGATCTATTCTTGTACTTTTCAGAATGTTTTCACTCTAGGTCCTGCTAAAAATGAGTTTGCAAACTCCATGAGCCTTCTCTTTTTTTCATAATAGCAGTTTGCCATTTAAACTTCTGGCACTAGGAAAACTCCGAAGTTACTTCTGTTACTTGAAAGAAATAGAGTGATATGTTTTAGAAGTGGGCATAAATCAGTGTTTAATTTTAGTACTGGAAGTCCTATAAGTGATACTAGACTGGTTTAAAGATTGTATAAAGAACATAAAAATCTGTCAGAATGATGCTTTGATATATTTACACTCAAAACCACATTTCCAGTTTCACACATTACATGTAAATTACCAGATAAACACAATGCTGCTAAAAACTCATAAATACAAGAATACAATATATCAGCAAAAGTGTGTTCTTGATGACAGTTGGTAAAGAAATTGCAGTTTTGGTTTAGCTTAGAAAATACAGCTGGATTTTTTTGGAGTAGTTTTAGGATAAAAAATGGCCTTTGCTGAATGATTTTGGCTGTTCTCATAGAAGGGTCATGACTATGGCATTTCTGGCTATTACACTATTAAGGACTTAATTTGCAATTAAATAAAAAAGAAACTGATCATCTGCAACTTTCTATAGAGAGTAGGCTCTATCATCCTACTAATACAGCTTGCAACCTATACACTGCATGGAGGATATGTAGTATTGTTCATATTTAAACATATTTACACACAAATGTAACCTTAGATATTTTCATTGCAGATTATAATTGAAAAATTATGGCAGACTTCTTGATCAAACCTTCAGAAAAACTTCATTTCTTTATCCTGCAACCAAACCCTTAATGCAGTAGTGACTGGAAGAATCGAGGAAGGTCTTTCCACCTTCCAGCCTGCACATTGGATTTTTTAGGTGAGACACAGTGTGCGCGGAACTGAGCCCACCCTTTAATCCTGAGGTTCATCTGCCGGGGCCAAGTGAGCTTGGACGGTGGCAGCGAGGTCCTCAGGACGTAGATGGATTGCCTTACAGGGCTAACAAGCTCCATCTGCCCGGGGAGGGGCCCTGACTGGGAATCGAACCCGGATATCTGCAGTGACAGTGCAGTGCCTTTTCCCCTAGGCCACCAGGGGCTCTTGGACATTTATTACTATAGCAATGTTAGCCATGTCGGTGCCATGTGGAGAAGGTGATCCCAGACAACAGCAGCCAGCTAAACACATCGCTCATTAGTTCAACTGTAAAAAGATTAACTCTACAAGATTTGCTTAAAAGCAGACAAGTCTACTATGTAACAGAAAAAAATCTGTCAAGAATTGGTCACATCTTACATATCTCCATATATGTATTTTGTTCAGTAAATACCATCGATTTTTTTTTGTTTTTTTTTTTTTTTTTTTTTTTTTTTTTTTTTTTTTTTTTTTTTTTTTTTTTTTTTTTTTTTTTTTTATATTGCATGTATGCATATTATTGTGCAATCCTTAAAAATTTCTTTAGGACACCTGACCCGTGTTTCAGTTGTATAATAATTGTTAAAAAATCAGCTGCTTTTCTGGTTAGTAAACAAGTGACTGATATAAAGAAAAACAATACTTTCAGATCTCTTTTCTCCTACCAGTGCACTGTGAGCCGCAGAGGGGGTGAGTTATACAGAAGACTGAGCAGGCTGCCAGTCTAACTCCATGCTGTACCTGCTGGTGGTAATACCACCACAAAGAGTGTAAGAGGTTGGTAAATCCATCTATTTCTGAGAACTGGCCTCCCATCCATCCCTGTGCTTATCTGATTTAATCATGTGATTTGATTCACAATGCTGCTTATAGCAAGGATTCAAAAAGCCCTTACAAGAGATAGCCAGATCTGCTCCCACTGGGCTTTGTTAGTGTTTGTGTATTCCACTTCTTTGAAATGCTGCAACTTCATGCTTGTTAATCCATGCCTCCAGAAAGTGTGCAATTTTAACTCAATACATCAACATCACCTATTCAAATCCAAGATACAAAAGAAAATGCACCTCAGTGGAAAACGACATGACCCAGAGATCAATCCTTAAATTATTTGTTTAGGGGTGGAAGGATCAAAAGCTTGCAAATCCCATAAGTCTTTTTCTTTTTTTTTTTTTTGAGTGGGAGTTAAGGGTCTTAGTTTATATAGTTGTTTTTCAAATTTTATGCTAACTACAGAGTGTTCAAAATGCAGATTTAGATCCTCAGGCCTTAAAATTCCTGCAGGGTGAATTTCCTTACAAAAAGAACTGTTTTCTGTAGAAAGGCAATCTCTTCTGAAAGGCAACATCTTCCGTAGAAATGCTGCTAAAATTTAAATCTATGATGGCATCTCTAACAACAAACAAAAAAAGTCCACACTTATTGGTTTAGCCAAATAAGCTACTGTAAGAAACAAAGTCTTTATTGCATTAAAAATGCAACAAACTAACTTGAGTTTCTAAATGAAATATAAATAAAGAAGCACAGAAAGAGAATTTCAGGCATTACATCTCAAAGCATAAGAGATTGCAAGACTGTGAAATTGTAGAAAATTTGAATTTATCTCTCTTACCTTAATTACAGATTTTCACCAATGTCCCAAAAGCAGAGAACATTCCATTTTCCAAGCAAAGAAATACGTCCCGTTCTACCAAAAAAAAAAAAAAAAAAAAAAAAAAAAAAAAAAGAAAAGAAAAAAAAAAGGAGGGGAAAGAAAAAAGAAGAAATTGGAAAAAGACTTGCAATTTCAGAAAGTTTGTTTCTCTTGTACTGCTACGGAATTAGAAAGTAACACTGAAGTCCTGTTTAGCGCCAGAGGACAGGAAGTTTAATTATATTTGCTATGAGGAGGTCATAGTGTTGTGGAACATTTAATGAGTGTTAAACTGAGAAGACAACACAACAGAATCAAAACCCCTTCTTGTATCACTGATTCAAACAGCTTTTTGAAAGTCACCACTTTTTTATATCGTGGATTTATACAGCAGATTTTCTGAACTGTTACAAACATGACAGAATTTAGTACACATTTTTATTTCAATCAAAGCATATTACACTATAAAACAAATTGATATATTTGCCTGTGGTAAGGTCAGTGAGCCTACATTCCTTTAACAAAACATAGGATTACTGTTATATATACCCAAAGGAAAAAAACTGGTCCAGGTATACATAATGCTATTAAAACTTCCATCTTTTAATTTGACCGTTCAACTTTTTTATCCATCCCATATTCTACCAGGCCAGCAAAGACACTCTATCCACTTAAGGGTGTAATACTTTACATTCAACACGCCCACACACATATACCTTTACATATATACATACAGTGATATACATATACACATTTAAGATGGTAGGAAAGAATGGGAATGTAAACCCAAGATATTTAACTTCAAGTTAGGACTTTTCTGATATCATCGCATCCTCACAAACTGTTAAACCACCATAAAAAATGGTCTTGGTACAGGAACAGAACAGATTCATAGAGTCAAAGAATCTTTTAGGTTGCAAAAGATCTTTAAGATCATCTAGTCCAACTGTTAACCCAGCTCTGCCAATCCCACCACTAAACCATGTCCCGAAGTGCCACCTTAAGATATCTTTTTAACACCTTCAGGGATGGAGACTCCGTCACTTCCCTAGGTAGCCTCTTCCAATGCTTGACAAACTTTTCAGGATAGAAATTTTTCCCAACATCTAATCTACATCTCCCCTAGTACCACTTAAGGCCATTTTCTCTTGTCATACCACCTTTTATTTGGGAGAAGAGACTGATCCCCACCTGGCTACAACCTCCTTTCAGGTAATTATAGAGAGCCTTCTTTTTTCCAGGCTAAACAAACCCAGCTCCCTCTGCTGAGACTTATCAGACTTGTGCTCCAAACCCTTCCCCAGCTTCATTGCCCTTTTCTGGACACTCTTCCAGATCTTCTATCAGAAGAACCATCACTTTCTCAGACCTTTTTGATAATATATATGAGTGGAAAATATGTGGAATATGGATAACCTTCCAGGTTCTTTTCCTGCTGAATAAATGACTGATCAATCGATGACTCTGGGAATACAGATGGAAAGAGGACTATAATCTCACCTGCCTAAAGACTTGCCTGATTTTAACTCTTCTTCCCATATTCTGGCTAGCTACATTGAAACCACTGCTCATTTTTTTCTTTTGTGGAGCAGAAGAATACTTGTTCTTTTCTCTGAAATTGTCAGAGCAGGAACAGATCCTTTAGTTTATGCCATTTGTGGACTCATAAGAACACTTAGTTCTAGAAATAATACTAGGTCATCTGAACACTAGATGCTGCTGTCATTTGAGGTTGAAATGGGAGATTTTGATGCTGCCCACTCTGAACCTCAGCCTGATGGGGACATCAACCTCAAATGTAAACATGTTAGTACCAGAGTTTTAGAATCATAGAATCGTTAAGATTGGAAAAGACCTTTAGGTTCATCAAGTCCAACTACCAATCAAGCATCACCACCATATTTGCAACTAAACCATGTCCTCAAGTGCCCTATCACCATGTTTTTTGAAGTCTTCCAGGGATGGTGACTCTACAATTTCCAGTGTTTATCTTAAAGTGACCAAGACCTCTCAGTAGATTAGGCTCTGTTACTACTGTCATAGTAACTCTAGTAACACAAAATAAGTTCACAGGTAAGGGAGACTTCTGCAAGCAGTTGGCTCTAGCTTTTTCTCTCCCTGTTTCCCAGCTGTTATGCTTTAAGCAGCAGGCTACTGACACCCAGAAGTGACAGTGAAAAGAAACAATACCAAAAGGCAAAGGCAAACTGCCTAGAAAAAAACAGTGGCTGCAGTTTACAATGAAAATTTGTCACTGAAATTTCGTGGAATGCCCTTCACACTTAGGCAACTCTGCATGCTGCCTTTGCATTTGATAACAAAGTTGATGAACATAAAAAAAGATGAACCAGAAAGAAAATGTCTAGAAATAAAAAACTGTCTAGAAATACAGTTTTATTCTACAGAAGTATTTTTATTTTTTTCCTTCTTATAATTTGCATATGTATATGATCAAAATTTTACTTATACAAATCATTACCACGTCAAATGATTGCTTCTGCCTCAAATTAATAGTGTGGAAATCAGGAAAATGTATTCTTTATCTTGTCCTTTCACAAATCCTAGACAAGAACAAGGATAGAACACACACTTATGAATGTGATAGAGTTATAATGATTTAATGAGTTACAGCTTATCATTCGAGTTCTATGAATTATCGTTTGCATGATTTTCAGCTCTCCCCGCCTTTCAGGTTAATGTAAAACCTTAAATCAAAGACAAGGTGCTTTAGCAAAAAGAGTTTGACTTTGAATTTGAATTTGTATGGCTACAAGGAGACATGTTGGCACTTAGAGGGGCTTGCCTAAGAGTAAAGTATATTATGTTAAACCAGTGTAAATGAAGCCTGACCCTAAAGGGAACATTTTTTTTTTTTTTCATCATGGATTTCAGTGAAAGTACTCTACCTTGCACTAATGTGAAAGAAAAAATTCGGTGAAAATGCCTTCTGAAATCTAGGGGGAGTTCCTTCTTTATTTTCTTCCATTCTATTTTCTACTCTCTAATTTCTGCTACACAGACTGTGCTTTTCTCTTTTTATTTGCTCTTAAAAGTTGACCTTAGTTACTTTTCACACTGCAGAGACTACATGGCTGTTCACCAGTTTAATGTTAATAAGTAAAAAGCTCTAAAGTCTAACAATAATTAAATGGGCACTTGCAGTTGATGAGCACTTGGGGGAAAATGTTGTTCTTTAAATCAGAGACAAAGCAAATTTTTGACCTGGGTTTGGAGAAGGAAAAGTCGAAAAGTCAAATGAGAAAAAAATTCTATCAGAGCAGCTGGAACAAAACAAAACAAAACAAAACAAAACAAAACAAAACAAAATAAATAAATATAGTAATTTTGAGAGTTCCTGCTTAAACTTCTTATTTCACCTACAGCTGTGAAGTCCTTCCTTGAACAAGACAGTCCTTGCAAGGTACTGCATTCACACAATATATCAGAATTAAAGGAGAGATGAAGAATTAATTATATAGATAAAAATAACATGCCAGAACAACCCTATCTTCATGTGGGGAAAAAAGGCTATATACAATGATGAATTTAACTACCCAGAAAAGCATCAAACACCTATACCCTGCTTCTGATCCCCTTATAGCCTCCTTATTTCTACCTCTCATCCCACTCTTAGGATACACCTTTCCTTGGTGAGGCTTTTTGTCTTCTGGTTAGGAGCAATTACCAGTAAAATCATGGTGAGAATGGGCTAAGCAAACTGGACATTGATTATTCTTTGCCTTTTCCCTAGGTAGACTTCCTGTAGAGCATAAAGAAATGACATTACTGATATGTCTAACTTCAATTGTATGACAGGAATATGTATAAATTGCTCTGGCTTAGTTTTACAAATAATAAAACAAAGGGTGACTGATAAGTAACCAGATTGTTCAAAGTCCCATCCAACCTGGCCTTGAAGACTGAATCATCAAGGTTCAAAGGGGCCTTCAAGATCCTCCAATCCAACCATCAAACTAGCACCACCATAATCATCCCTAAACCATATCTTCAAGTGCCACTTCCAGATGCCTTGGGCAACTTATTCCAACGCCTACTGCCTCTTTCAGTGAATTTTTTTTTTTTAATATCTTGTCCAAGCTTCTCTTGGTGCAACTTAAGGCCATTTCCTTTTCTCCTTTCGCTTAAAACATGGTAGAAGAGATGAACCCCATATCACTACAATCTCCTTTCAAGTAGTTGTAGAGAGCAATAAGGTCCCCTCTGAACCTCCATTTCTCCAGGCTAAACAATGCCAGCTCTTTCAGACATTTTCTAGACCCTTCATCAGCTTTGTTGCCCTTCTCTGGACATACTCCAGTGCCTCAATGTCCTTTTTGGAATGAGTGGCCTAAAACTGAAGTAGTACTAGAGGTATTGCCTTACTGGTACCAAGTATAACAAGACAATCACTTCCCAGGTCATCCTGGTCACACTATCCTTGATACAGGCCAAAATGCTATTTTTTTTTGCATCATAATATTTGATAAATGGCAAATATCACCTGCAGGCAGCCACAGGGCTTCTACCAAGTACATTTTCCTCGTTTGCTTTCCCAGATTTTTTTCCTTTGGAAAGCTGAATGGATAACGCATCTCCAGGGAGCAACTTTCTCGCTAGGCCATATGTTGAAGTCAGAGCCCCCCTATTTTTCTATTATCTCTGCTATGTTGTTTTCAGATTTATAGACTGAAAATTAAAACTGACCACTCTAGAATATTCAATGTGATTTTGCTCATAATGCATATTTTAAAAGATCATAACTTTGTATCTGATTCTTGTGTAAATTAAAATTATCTGTTTGTTAAACTTTCCTCTGCAATTTATTTTTCTTCATAGTCAGATCAGCATTTGCTATTGCATTGCAGTTCTCCAGTACATTACACTTTTTCTGCTCCAGTTTAGTCACAATCATTGTGGATAAACTCCATTACAGATGCTTCTATAAGTGTCTCTGTGGTGAAGCCGAAAATCTAGGTCAATTTTTCACTGAAAAGTGAAACAAATTTCCTTCTGATGATATTGGAAAGTGTGATAGGGTAAACTCCGATAGACTCCTAAACTTTGATCAGCATTACTAACCCACAGCATGAAATTACACACTTCTATGTGCAGCAGCTACTAATAAATGCTCATCCAGCTAATGCTTCATTACAGTTGGGGCTTATCAACTATGGGAACCACATGGCACTCTCGTTTACTTCTGTGTACTTCCAAATTCTCTCATCTCTCTATGACAGTGTGACCAGGCAGGAATATGAGAGAGAATTTAGCCCCCTGAGTCTATCTCATGGGGGAATTACATAAGTAAATGAATATCACTGAAAACATGGATTAAAAGAATCCTAAATAAGGTGTTTTAAATCCTTGCCTCTCCTGGGCAGTTCCAGCAGCTTCTCTCTTTCATACTTTTAGCCTGAATATCTTAACAAAAATAGCATTCCTATGAGTCCAATGTGTTTCTGGACATGAAATCCCTATCTAGCGTTCATTGTGCTTTATAGAGTAGGTTTGGGGTTTCACTAACTTCACTTTTAATACTCTGTTTTGCCAAGCAGCTTGGTAGGTTGTACAGATTAACACTGTTCTGCCTTACATTGCAACCTTTTAATCCTCAGCCAGTTCCATAGGAACAAATGGACGCATATGAAACCTTTGGCATTACTCAAAATGAGGGCAGGTTGTGCAGTTAGAATTACTGGCATATCTGATTCTGTCTAACATTTAGGATAATTTTTTGATCAATTAGGATTTTTTTTTCCTTTTTCTGCCCTCAGTGTCAGGCAAGGAGCACAATATCACTGTGCCTCTGCTTCTGCCATCATAGAATGGTATAAGGCAATCTCCCTGCTATCCTATGTGCTGTTCTTTGAGGTCTTCTGATGAAAGGTGCAAAAATAAGAACTATGTATTATTCATATGTTAAGTCGCTCTGGCATATTTGTTTCAGGAAACTTCATTTAAGTGCACTGGAAAATCAACATCAAAGAAAGACAGAGTTACAAACAGTGAATACACTTAGCAGTGAAGCAGGCCAGGCTTAACATAGCTCTGAAAAGCAAATAAAAAGCATAGAAACTCTGTAATCTTCCTATGACCAAACCCCACCACCCAAAAAAAACAAAACAAAACAAAACAAAGCAAAACAAAACAAACCACAAACAACAAACAAACAAACAAAACCCCACAACAAAAAAACCACCCAAAATCAGAACAACAACAACAAAAAAAGGCCCCATAATAGCTTTTCTATATCTTTTGGGGCATTCTTCTAAGATTTGTAGCAAATTAGACCCTCTTGATAGAACTCTATAGGGCAGCCCAAAATATGAGTGGAGTATAACTGAGAACGTGATGGTCCTGGACAAAAAACTGAGTGATTAAGAGCCCCTGGATTCCTTGGCTTTCAGCCAGGATTTTCTTTTAGAGCATAATTTTTAAAGAGTTTTGAGATGTTGCTCTTTTCTATCAGTCTTCAAAATATCTTGAGTAGAACATTCAAAAACTGACTACTCCAGAGTTTCACATCGATTCTGAGATTATGGAACAAACTATCATCAGAAGAATTTTTAAAAAACTTTTCACTATTCATTCTCCAAGCTTTTGCATTTTTTTTTTTTTTTACAAATTCGTGTTTATATATGCACATATATATATGTATACGCACATATATATATATATATATATATATATATATATATAGGGATGGTAATATTTTGGGGTTTTTTGCTCATTGCTTTCCATCACTTTGAAAGACTGTTTACATATATGCATATAAAATGAAACACTCTGAACTCTGGGGGGGGGTAAAAGTAGAATTTCATCAGGCAGCATAAGACATACCCCCAAAACTTTATGGCATAATTACCTATAATGAACCTTGAAGCATAAACTCTCCATTCCATAAACAAAGGCAGTATATGTGCACTGAGGGAAGACAACTCATAGTAATTTTGTCAGCAAAATTGTTACAGTAAAGGCCTAAGCAACACTTCATCTATCTGTCACTTGTCTTGAAAGGGCAGATTACTTTTTCCTCAATCTTGGCACATCCAATTAAAGTAGACTTACAACCTAGGCAGGTGTAAAGTGCAAGCCAGCACTTGTTCACATTAGCAATTATCAATGGAAAAAATACATAAGTGCCGAGGCTTGGCACAACAGTTACCCTGGCAACTGTTCGTGCTCAGAACCTAAGCAGAGACTAACATGACAGTTTGACATCTTTCCCCATTAAAAAAAAAAAAAAAAGAAAAGAAAAAAAAAAAGATTGCATTCTCTCTTTCTCTCTCTGTTTTTCCTTTCTACTCTTTTCATGCTGTTTTTCCAATGCTCTTGGTGGTGACCCTGCCTTGTTTAACTCCAGTCGCTCACCTACCATCAGGAACTCACGAGTAACCAGCCTTTAGCGCATCCTCTGTGAACATGAAGTGTGTTTAATGTTTACCTAGCCAAGCCTGAAGTCCAAAAAGGAAGGATGGAGGGTTGGAGAAGTTGCTTTAGTGCTCTTGGCCCAAGATAGTCAGAGATGGCCAAGTTCACTTGATGTTGGAAAAAAAAAAAAAAAAGGAGCAGAAATAACCTCAAGTTGCATCAGAGGAGGTTTAGATTGTATAAAGGAGAAAAGTCTCCATGGACAGAGTTGTCAAGCTTTGGAACAGCCTGCCCAACAAGTGGTCACCATCCCTGGAAGCATTCAAAAAAAGTGTAGATATGGCACTTTGGGATATGGTTCAGTGTTGAATATGGTGGTGGTGCTAGGTTGATGGTTGGACTTGATGATCTTAGAAGTCTTTTCCAACCTTGATGATTTATGAGTCTATGATTCTATGAATGTTATGGGGAGTTTTGTCCTAGTATTCTGCAAAATTCAGTAGGGCTCACCATTCATCTATGGCAAATTGCCTCAAGATATTGTCCCCACTGACTTATGCATGGACTTTGCAAGCAGTTAGTTCTCTCTTTATTCCCTGCCTTCTCAAAAAGGAAGAAAAAGTCAATCAGAAACAGACTATACACATTTTGTGTGCAGGAGAAAAGAAAACCTTCTTCCTAAATTCCACCAAGGAACTAAGCCCAAGAAAGCTCTGCAGAAAGTACAGTGTCAGATCATATCCAATTGTTCAGCCTTTGAGAACAGAAAACCTTGAAGGAGACTCAGCATCCTTTTGTATTAGGCTTTTTTCTGTGGAATGCTTGTAGACTAAGTTGTATGAACTTGTAGACCATGTTAGCTGCCAATTATTTTATTCCTATTTGGCATTTTATGTCAACTAGAATTAAAAAGTGATATGTATACATCAACACTTTGTTAATTAGAGACTGTTTCAATTGAAGTTTACATGACTTTCCCTTTGCCACAGTTTGCAAGCTATTTCTTTTTGTTTGGTTGGTTTTTGTTTGTTTGTTTTTAGTGTCCCTTTTTTAGGGTGTCTTTTGACATCCATTGCTTTCCTTCAGTCTTATTTTGTCTTTAATTTTGTTTACATCTTTCAGTGTTGACAGGGGAAATTTAAATCTTAAATATCTACATCTCAATTGATTTTATTTTCAGTGGTTTATTTTGTTCCCTCTTACTCCGTTGATGTGTATCATTCATGTACTTTGGGTCATCATGTTCTTACTCATTTTCTTCTCCAAATGGAGAACAGTGGAAGGATTGAGGAGGGTTTTCTTCAGAGTTAAGGAAGAAAGCATTAGGGAAGCTGGGTCTACAGTAGAAGGTTTCATGGTGAAACTGAGCTGATACTCTGGTCTTTAGTCTTAAATTCAAGAAAAACAGAACACATACTCTGAAAGATATGCAGAAAATCAAAGTAAACATCTCCAAGTGTTTACAAGAAAAATCTGCATTTGCTTATTATTGCATATGCTGCAGCCTTAGACCTCACAGATTTCAAAAGAGTAGGTTTTGGCTGTGGAATAACATTGACCTGAAAATTCAAGATGTGGAGCCAAATCTTACTGCCTGTGTTCCTGTGATCTTTTCCCGTGTGCAAACAGAATCCATGGTGTAACTTTAATTCTGTCAGCAGGATGAAGGCATAATAAATAAAAGTAATAAACATTTTACAATATTAAACAATCTTTCACAGCTAGTCAATCTGACAGTTTTGACCAGCATTAAATTTACTGGAATGTTTCTAATCATGGACAAGGAAAAAAGTCATACTTCCTCTGGTACACTTGGATTGATTAGAAGGGTGAGTCAATAAACATTATTACTACTTTCATATTCTGGGACTAAGAGAAACTTGTTCCTTTCCCTGCTATGCTGTGGACTGCTTTGCAATCTCTTCCGCAACAACATAATTTAATTTAAAAATCATGATGCTATAAGTGTTTGAGAAGCAGTTACAGCCATTCAGTCAGAGAAAGGTCATGTTAACATAAATATTGAAAAGAATGATAATTAGGCAAGAAAAACAGCAAAACACATTAGAGAGAAATGAGGCAATTTTTAAATGTTAACATCTCAATTCAGAAATGTTTACGTTACATTTAATGGTTCCATTTTCAATGAGCATTCCACTAAAAAAAATTGCTGAGCAAAATTATGAAAGAGAATTACAACCGAAAATGGCTTTGTATCCATTTTATCATCTCAAGAGTAAATGAATTGTCTGAATCTTGTTAAACACAATAGAATTCAAATAGTCCAAGCATGACTTACTGCAGAATAAAGCAAAGTGCTCTCTTATTGACAGAAAAGTACTTATATTTTTGATGATTGTTCATAATTTAAAATTCTAAATATTTGAAACAGCTACAAAATAGTTGTTCCCATGAGTTATCCAGTACATACTGAGTTGGATGTAGGTAAGAATGTTGCAGGAACGTTGGCAGTTTCATAGCCTGAAATACACTGTGCCTGCTTCTCATAGTGTTGCTTTCAACATAATTTGGCCTTTAGATCAAGAAACTGACACTAAATGACCCTTTTAAAACTCCCAAACAGGCTAAGCTGATTGCTGTTTCAGGGTGGTTCCAACTTAAAGTATATGCTTTTCAAGTTTAATTTTAAGTGATGGTTCATCTTCATTTAAAACACTACAAGACACCTCAAAGCTTTTATCAAAAACTTCCTGGAGTTAAATATGCTTAGCTAATTTTTCTTTCCACTTATAGTTGTTTAATTTTAATGTTAATTTAAAAAAGCTAAAATTCTCTCCCAGAAAAATGTGAATCTGTGTCCATTCAGGTTTGCTATCTACATAGACACCAAAACCACGATAATGCAACAGGAGCATGATACAGCAGGGATGAAAAAGTAGAAGTCTAGGCAGAGGCACAGAGCAATAAACACATGGGTTTATAATTTAAATTTGGTTTTGTCTTATTCTTGGTGTATTTGCCATAACATAAAGTCTCCCAGTTTAGCTTGCATAATTATCAGATCAAGGAAATACTTCTGGTTTTTATTTTTTTCAGTCAGATGGGAGGAGGAAATGGTAAAATAGAAGTCAAATATTAGCAAGAAATGTTTAAGATATTGTGAGGAGGAAAAAGTTTAACTAAGAATTTCTTCTCTAATTGCAACCTCCTACACCCTTTTTTAAAATGGAAATTAATCTACTTCAGTGAATTTACTTTAAAAGAGCAATCATGTGAGACTACCTCCATTTGCAGAGACTTGAGAAGCTGAAATTTAAAGGAGAATAGCAGAAGAGATTTCTGAGAGCGTAGAGCTATGAGTATATAAAATATTTCAACAAAAATGTGTTCCTGTGGCTTTCATTCTCAAGGGTCAGGTTCCCTTCCCTTCATGCAGCACATATGCCAACAATGTAATGTCAGCAGATGTCAGTGTGGGCATCATAACAGCAGCATGAGAAAGTTGCTTGTCACTGTTGTAAACAGCAGGACTATGATTCTAGCAAGAAAAATCATAGACACCAGAAAGTCCAGCTACCTGTAACACTTCCTACCACTTTGTCTCTAAGCTCTTATGTGTGAATTTTATATATTAAAAAAAAAAAAAAGGTAGACCGAGTGCACAAAAGTACAAGAATCTTGTGAAGAAACAAAAGCTAAAGCAACAAAAGTCATATTAGAATTGCGGCTACACTTCTCTTTGGTACAAATATAGCTACTTACCCAACATTACTAATTGAGACTATTGCTGGGTCGTTTTCAGGACACCTAAATGCAGAACTGCTGTAATTTCTGTAAATAGGTTGTTTATAAATAAAAACCTGACTTTTGGTGTAGACCAGATTATATCTTATGATAAAGCATCTATCCACAGAAAGTTTAGCAAAAATATACTTTAAAAGAAATTCCATCCCAAATTTCTCAGCCTTATTAGTGCTTTGCAACAGGGTGTGAAAAATGTTTCCATGGGAAAACCTGGAAGAGTACAGATTAGTAAACAATAGTGTAAAAAAAGGGCAGGTACCAATAAAGTATTCATTGGTAGCCTTCACAGAGGATACCAAGAAACTTTCCTGGTCTATGTTTTGGGCTTTTTTGTAAAGCTCTCTGGGGGAGATGCTGCAGACTCTCACGCAACTTAGCTCAGTGTTTTGCTTTTTTGTTAGAAAGTTCTCCCAGCAGTTTCACCCAGAACTCTCTGGTGCAGTTGAAGCCTTTGTTTCTTACTTTATTCAAAGAGGACAATGTTTTACTCCTTTTCTCTTTGAAGGTCTCTTCTGCATATTTGGAAATGATTATCCTGTTTTCCTTCAGTCTTTTGGTTTCTAGACTAAACAGTCTCAGCTCTTATAGAGATTACACTGATTTCATAATGTCTGGTTGCCATTTTTGGGATTTGAACAAACTCAACAGATATATAATGACACTAGATTGAACACACAGAGTCTTTAAAATTTAAATATGCTTTTCATAGTAATATTTCTTGATTCTTGCATAGGAAACTCCTGTTGACTAATACTAATGAAAATAGCATGGAACATATTGGGTGAGCTGACATGAGTAACACTGGCCAATGGTTTATCATACTAAATGAGTGACTCACAACTATATTTGTTAGTAATCAGAGGTCGACCCTTTGGCTGCTATCATTCCTTAGCTCAAAAATATTTGATGACCAACATAAATGTGATTTCATAAAAAGGAGATATTCTAGATCTTACTTTTGTATGCTCATCTGTTTCTGATGTAACATCCATCAAAAAAACTCTTGAAGAGAAGATTTTGCAAATGACTCATAACACCCTCCTGAGATTTGGGCTGGAGTAATGATATGGAGTCTTAAAACCTTAGCTTTTACACTTATTTTAAAGTCACGGTTTGATGTCTGCACAAGTCATTTGATATGGGAAAGCAGCCTTTTTCCAGGGGGATTGACTATGCACACAACAACTTAAATCTGTGGAAATGAATCAACTGAGTCAGCTGCCGATGACTGCAAAAATGGCCTGGATGCCATTTGCTGTTACCTTTTAAGCAGGAGCTTGAAATTAGGAGAATTATAGCAAAACTGTCATTGAGGAGAGATCGACTGACTGGAATTTGCAACGCAAACCTATTCTTATCCCTTATGTAGAAGAAAGATAAGTGGGGGGAAAAAATTAACAGCCATGAGAGTTCTCTCAAAGCTGCAGTTTCATCTTATTTATTGCTGCTATTTATTTATATATATATATTTAAAAGCTTAAATGATTTGTTAGCTATGTGTCAAGCTAAGCCCTATAAATGCATGTTTTATTGCAGCTGCTGCAGCTTTTAATATTGTTTATTATTATTCTCTTAGTGCTTAGAAACTAGTACTATGCTTTAAAGACCCACTGTGCAAGTCTGTGTGTGAGAAGTGAGACAAGGGCAGGTGCTGCCCCAAATAGCTCACAACATAGGATTTTAAAGGCTTGGAGCATATTACCAGATGGACATCAGGAGGGACAGGTGGGATGGCAAGGTGATATAAAAGTCAGTAAGAGCAAGCTTTGCTGCAGAGATAGGTGTGTCAATGCAGAATAGAGTAGGGGGAAAGGTCTCTCTCCTCCTTGCTTCTTTGTTCATTGTGTCACACTTGTCAGTTTGTGGCTTCAGATAAAGTCCTATCCTCTGCCTGGCTCTTCCCAGGCTCTTCACTACCTTTCCACAGAGCCAGCAATGGAAAGAGGGCAAATGATTTCCAATAGAGACAAGCTCTGGATTTACCCAACACTACAGGAGAGACTTTTGCACAGCTGGTAGGAAACATTCATACAAATACCTTAGATTAAGTTTACCAGCATCTGTCTTGCACTATGAATGTCTATTCCCTAAATAAAAAAAAAATAATAATAACATTATTAAAGGACTACAAAGCCTCCACAGCCTTAAAACATCAAAGAAAAAAAAAAAAAGGCATATCTGCCTGGTTAACAAATGCAGACTGGAAAAGCAAACACTCTAACTGAAGTAAATCATAGAGAATTTGCTCTGTTCTTTTCTACACTGTGGAGATTCTAGCCTGAATTCTTCCCTCCTCTTTGTCATGACATGAGAAGAGATGATTTATTAGCTACTCTAGACCTGTCTGAGTCTTTGTAGGTTAAAGCTAGCATCCTGGTTTCCAATGACTTTCACAGAAATGTGCATTCTCTCTTTTTTAGTTTCTGATGTAAAGTCTAGTCCTATTTCAAATCTGTTGGTTATTGTTCAGTGTTCTATTCAAAAGGATTTTCTATATGCCTATGCATATTCTGAATTCATCTTCTACCTCAATAAGCCTTTCCAGTGTCTAAGATCAGCTGAAGAGGCTTCAGAAGTAGTTGGTGAACAGAAAATCATAATGAGTGCTGGTAAATTGTGATCTTAATGAATGAACCCATTCAGCTATGCAATTTAATCTACTTCGTCATTCCCTCACCTCTCCACAAGACCCAGAAAGGGTTTTATTCAACAAAATAAAACATTTACTGAAGTGACACTTAATTAGAGAAGTTCTGGGTGCCCCTTCTCTGGTTGTGTTCGAGGCTAGGATGAACTGGGCTCTGAGCAGCCTGGTCTAGTAAAAGGTGTCCCTCTCCATGGCAGAGGGGTTGGAACTATATGATTTTTAAGGTCTCTTCCAGTGCAAAGCATTCTGTGATTCTATGATTTAATTACACCCATTGTATACTTACTTTTAGGATTCATTGTTGAGGTCGTCTCTTCAGTGAGAAAGGATGTCCCTTCCCAAGAGACAAATAAGAAAAAGGCAGGAAAAACAAGAGGAAGATGAGGATATACCACCAGTGGTCATAGGGGAAGATTTTAGTGACTGTAATGAAAAAGAGCTGAAATAATTTTTCATCAATCTGCGCACACAGCTGCAGTGAGTAAGTCTAGCACTCATCTTTCCACCTCCTTTTTTCCTTCCACCTGTCACTCTGTCACTGGTGACAGACACAGGTAGCAGGGCTGAAGCTGATTTCCACTTTTTTGGTCAGCCCTTTTGTCCCTTGTTGCTGTAGCTCTGACATGTTCCCTTCCTTCAAGCCTGTCTACTACCTCAACAAATGCTCTTCCCAAATCAAGTTTACAAGTATATTTAACTACCAACTAAACTCCATTCCTTTTTTTTTTTAATCTTTTTTACTGAATCTGCAGTATTATTTCAATTTTTTGATTGGAGAATTCTTGAGAAATTTGTTTGAACTTCTTTTCATTAGCATTTTTCACTCTGGAAATTTTGAGTAATGCTTTCCAAAGTACTTTTCAGTAGTGGAGCAGTGAATAATGAGAATTTATTTCCCTTTTCAAAAGTAATTAATAAACAAAGAGGAGATATTGCTTTCCTACTAAATCAATAGATTATTAGAATGTTTTCTTCCTGGCAGCTATAAAAGAAATGTGAATTAATGCAATGCTGGTTTTCAGAAAATAAAATTAAGAAAAGCTGTTATAATCACTTGAACTAATGTTACATGTACAACACAAAACTGAGAGCAACTCCTGGACTCTGTACAGGAAAACAATATTTGTGACAATTCAAAGGTGTCTTTGCTTTTTAGAGAATATTTTAAGTAATATATCAGTGTATGAAATGTGCTAACTGTGTGATAAATTGACTTTAATGGTCAATTCAGAGAAAAGACATACTTTCTGTGGCTCAAGTGATGGAAACAGAAGTTGAGGCAAGGAAAAACAGTCAGCAACATGTTTTTTTTAAGAACTGGAGACTCATTTGCTTTGATTCCAAATGAAGTGCATGGCAGAGGTTGTGCAGAAGAGGAGTTAGGGAATGGGAAGCATTAGAATGAAGACAGTTCAGGAGGAAATAAGGCAACAGACTCAGATTTTAGATATTCAGTTACCAGACTGATGTCAAAGTGCACTGGAAAGGGGGTTTGAAATATGAAAAAACAATGTGTTTGAGTGTAAAATCTACTGTCATAACACTGAGAGGTGTTAAAGTGCAAGCAGGAGAGAATACAATCTCTCCAGTCAAAACTGGAATCTTGAACGCAATAACAGGAGACAATCATATTCAGTAAACAATTAGGGACATGACTATATATAAGCTAAAAAGTACTTACAAGCCATATGAACTAGAAAATAGAGCCTTAAAGTGAAGTAAGAAGAAAAAAGAAACAAATAAGTGTGGCCAGGAAAAGAGAAATATAAAATCATAAAATGATACTAATAAAAGTGAAGTTTTTGGAGTATGATTTTTTATTTCTTTTGCAATCCACTGCATAGAATGGGAATAATTGACATGCTCAGGTGAAAATGTTCCTTAGCAGAGTAGCTAAGAGATTGGTCTAAATTAACTATCAGAACTTGACGAAGGGACAAAATCCCTTCAGACAAGGCCAGAAAATGCTGTAATCAGTATGCACCCGCTACAAAGGTTGGCACACTGTTAGGATGCAAAGAGAGGAAGAATCAGATTCCCTTTTGATGTGAGTGTAAAAGGGAAAAGCAAAGCAAGAGCTCTGCAGTTTGAATTTTTTTTTTTTTTATAGACTAAAAGGTTCAAAGCCATCTTGAATTCCGATGTAGGAACATAGACATAGGTAGTAAATATCAGATATCAGGTGAGTAGAAATGTTTCATTAAATAAAGAGCAGATATAATTCTCCTTTCTGATTTTAACCTGTTCTCATTGCATATTAAAATACAAAGTAAAACTGGAGAAGTGCAAAAAATTACCCCAACATATTTTGAAGTGGAAAAACCTAAGCACTCCAACATAGTCAGACTGAAACCTTTGCACTTGCCAATGTACTTCTCCACCTGTGCACAACCCTTGCCCTCAGCCCTAACCTTCCTGTGCTTATTTCAGAGCAAAACATCAAAGGCAACAGGATTTCTTCTTGAATAGCCTGAAGCAGCTCGCTGTTGACTTCTCAGTGTCTCCACCACCACATGGAGGCATGCAAACTTCTCTGGTTGTGTCATCAGGAACTTACACAGCTAGTCAAAGCCTTCTGCTCCAGTTCCCAGATATCTGGATCCCTCTGAGCCTTGAATAACTTCACATTTCTCTTTAACTTCCTGCAAAGTGGTTATTACATAACCTGCATGCAAAATGCTTGTGAAGGGAGAAGATGACTTCTGTTGCGCAGTCCTCTCAGACTGGATGCTCAGTAGTAGCAAAACATGATATATACATGTATGTGGACATGTGACTAGAGGTACATATAGACTATACTCACTGTACATCATCAGAAATTAGAAGTAATGGCTAAATGACAGGGAAGAGAGAACATCACTAGAAGGATCTTCTTTTGAAGATGAATAGCTATACTAATAAGTAATTACACAAATTAGTGTTGGGTCTTGGACCCAATTGTTTGGGGGTCAGATCTGAATTACACATTAAAAATGATGCCAAAATGGGATGTGGAATGTTTCATTGACTACTCTAATGAAAAGAAGCAACAAATATAAAGTTTCCTCTTAAAAAAAAGCATGTCATACAGGAAAATTTAAAATAAGACAGGTAGGCAGACAGAAAAAGTATGTAAAATAGAACTTGCTTTAGTTAATTGATGAGGAAAAATATTTTACTATTATTGCTAAAAAACAAAATCTCTAAACCCTCAATCCATTGAAAACTGCACTGGGAAAGGCAAATAATGTGCAGATTGTATTTAGGGACCATATATCAGAGATTATAGTGGTTGTGCTATAATAATAGTAATTCAACTACAATAATAATTCAACAGTAATTTCCTGATAAACCTAAACTTTATTCATAATCAGTAGCCTCAACATACCCCAAAAGATGAGAAGCATTTTAAAAAGGACACAGTGTAGAGCATGCAAAATTTCAGTCAAAATATTCCATTTTAGAGAACCAAAATTACAACGAAATATGTACAAACACTGTCCCCACCCTGTTCCATCTGAGAGAACTATGGAAAGATTTATCTCTGTCATGCCAATGAAGGAGATTGATAAACATGCACTTGGGAGGAAAATACGCATAATAAATCAACAAGAAGATGCAATTGGACCAGCCAGGGCTGTGCTGCTATGGGTGCTGCTATCAGCATCATTTACTCTGCAACCACACCAGCTCCCTGATGCAGTTCAGTGTGTGTCCACAGACTACTGGACCAGCAACAGTGGAATCAGGCTGGGAAGAGGTATTAGATGGGCAACAGAAACTGATGTCAATTTTCCCCCCAAAAGACAGCAGAAGGGGATAATTTGATAGAAACATGAAAACAAGCTGCAGGTAAAGACGATGATGGCAGAAGTTGCAACTTATCTACTTTCCACGTGCTCTTTCCACCACCGTGTAATTTGTTTTAAGTCTGCTCAGGACAATTCCAGGTCCCCACTGGAATTAAGATTTCACTCCTTAGGAAAACACATTTGCCCACTTTGTGACAGGATGAATTAGAGCATCAGGTAAGAAGCTGGTCAGCACAGATGGAGGGGATACAGCAGTGTGTGTATGTGTGTATATCTGGAGGAAAAGACACCCAAAACTCATTTTGCACACTTGGCATGTAGCCATACTGAGTCCAAAAATTAAAGAATAGGGAATTTTAAATATCAAAACATTGCAAGAAAATCCACACTGATAAAAACACATGATCAGCTGAATGCTAAGTAATACTGAAGGGTGGAACAGGTTTTGTTTTATATTTTTGGCAGTATGATCCCCTGTTTCCATTTTAATGAGGATCTTCATATGTTCATGCTTAAAATGACTCACTGTTTCTTTTCCTCTCCTACCTAAAATTCCACTGACTTTACAAAAATTTAATTTTGTTTACTCTCAGCTCCAAGAGTGCCGGTAATTAGCCACAATCAGGAATGGTATAATTGAGATAACTACTTTGTGTATTTTTATTTTTCCCTTACATCAGGCTATTACTCTTCAAAGTTTCAGGACGTTGTGGCAATAGTGAAAAGTATTGGTTCATTCATAGGGCACTGGATTAGGCATTTATCCAAATTCTACTATCAACAAGATGAGGGAACCCTCCCACAGCTAAGTTCAGTCGTATCATACTACTTACAGGATCCTCTGCCCACCTCTTCAAAGTGGCCATCTACCAAGGAGGGCTGAAAAGCCATTTCACAGTTTCACAGAAAATAAACTGTTTCCAGCACTATAGAGAAGGATATGGAAGCTATAGTTTATATAGTTTGATAAAGAATTTAGGAAAGAATATTCTTTTTTTAATATTTAAAAAATATCTGTATCATGAGTACTTCCAATATTTTACAAGTATCATGTGAGAAAGATGAGATCAACCTTGCCATTTCCTACCAAAAATTGTATTTTTTTTAATCATAAGGCAAATACAAGCCCTATTGCTATGTTATCTCCTACTACTTGTAGAAAGTGAGCCACAGCCCCGCAGAACTGATATGGTTCCATCACTATGGCACAAAGGGTATGGATGTTAGGTAAATGTTCATAAAGCTCCTGAGGACTGCTTGCAGAGCTGTTGACTGTAGTGATGGCACCTGTTCAGAAGGTAATCTTATGCTGTTTCAAATGTTGCATCATTTTGTGATCTGAAATGGCTAATGTATTAGACATAACCTGCTCTTTCTTACCCAGTTTGGTGCAGGAAAGACAATTGTTGCATTTCTTTTATTCTCAGATCTCAAAATAATATACAGATACCAATGAAGCTATTGGCACATGCAGATAAATTCAATACAATTAAAAATGGTGCATACGCAACTCAAACATGTTATGCTTAGCACAACAGTTTCCTGTCTAATTAAGAGAACAAAGGAAAAACATGTTAAAGATTATTGCTATGTAGCAATAGCTTGTCAGCTTAAGGTAAAGGATAGCTTTAAATGCCTGTGCTTCATTGCTTAGGAGCAAAATCCAGACCAACTGAAGGCTGTGCTTGGCTTTAAACATGTTTTACTAATTCAGATACTTCATTTCCATACTGAATGGGAACTAATGTTCCTTTAATTAAGTGTTTTGCCTTTCTTCCAAATAGTGTCAGACCTTGGTTAATTTGGAGGGGAAAAAAAACAAACTAAAATCCCAACCCCCAAATTCCATTAATTTTTTTTTTATGTCTCTCCATTTCATTTACAGTGTCATTTTTCTCAGTGATGATGCAGCAGAAATAAAGCCTTGCTTGGCTGGTTTGTATTGCACCTCACTGCACCACACCATCTCTCCCTGCTTTCCTCCTGATTTACACTTTCTGGGCTCATCCCACTGCATCAATCACTGCATCCCTCAGCACTGGGGGAATAGTAAGGAGGAAGATGCAAAACTGCCCTGTAAAGAATAGCTGGTGTTAAATTTCTCTATGCAGAGACAGAGAGATAAAATTTGGCATGTAAGGCATCTTAGCTGGGAATGACTGTTCTAACTTCATTAAACCACAATTACTGGATTCAGGGGGGAAATGATGCCTCCTTTAAGGGAACATATAATTACTAACATAGCTTTTTCCCTAAGGGGAAATTTGTATGACAAATAGCTTGTAAGATAAGCGTGGTATTTCTATGGTAATTCTATGTTGTCCTCCACCGTCCAAAGGCAAATGCAGGTAACTGGAAGGTAGACGAAATACAAGCCTGACATTTCAGCATGTTATTAGCTACGTGTAGGATATGTAGAATATACTCAAAATACAGACAGTCCCTGCTTGGACGTACACCCTGAATTTTTCTCGAGCTATGCCTTGTATTTTAAGATAACTTCCCTCTCTCATTATGGTATTGCCATTTCCAAGTAAAAGCACTTTATGCTAAAACATTGATTTTTCAGCTCTCTTCTCTGCCAATCACTTTTTTCTCACAGCAGTTAACATCTGTTTTCTGTCTGTGATGCTTTTTTTAAAAATCTAATCATGGGTTTGGACAATATTCCCAGTACAGGTATCCTTTCCCATCTGAATCAGTGGAAATTCAACTCTGGCTCAGGACTTTGGGTCTCAGATTTCTCAATCATGATAGGAAAAGTGGAAGGTCCAGACATAAACATGCCTGAACTTCAAGTGCATTTTGTTTTCCCATTGTTGTTCTTGGCCTTACATGAATTTTAACTCTGCTGATTCCAATAGAATTATTCCTGGCTTAGACTATCATAAGGGAAAGGGGGAATTAATGGAAAACATTTAGATAAAAATGTGACATACTTTGTTACCTATGTGATCAAACCTTGGAATCTTTTCTCGATACTTAGTAATTCGATATTTTACTGAAATTTTATACTGCTTTGGGTCAGGTAAAAATTAGATAAAGGATTTCAAAATTGGCATATACATACACAATATCAGGACATAGTTTTCCTCTTGCATTCAAGAGAAAAAAATATTTATAATTTATTCAACTTTTTTTTTTGTTTTGTTTTCCCCAGCTCTTATATACTTTAAAAATGATATTTTCAATATGTTACTTACAAATTTAAAAATTATTAAAAGAAAGCTGTTGAGGATTCTTTAGTCTATTTTTCTCTTCCTCTTTCATATGCCTATGTGCAGATAAATAGGACATCTCAGATGTCTAAGGAGTTAGACCAATTAGGAATATGAAATGAATGTGATATACATATGATGAATATAAAGTATATATAATTATTAAACTTATTAAAATAATTAATAATTAAATAAAATATTTATAACAAACAATCTACCAAAAGAGTGCAAAAATTCATAGTAGGCAAAAAATTCTAGGTCAAATTTAATCACAGAATCACAAAATATTCAGAGTTGGAAGGGACCCACAAGGATCATCAAGTCCAACTCCTGGCCCTGCACAACACCATCCCCAAGAGTCACACCATGGGCTTAAGAGTGTCATCCAAATGCTTCTTGAACTCTGTCAGGCTTGATGCTGTGACCACTTCCCTGGGGAGCCTGTTCTAGCACCCAGTCACTCTCTGGGTGAAGAATCTTTTCTAATATCCAACCTAAACCTCCCCTGTAACAACTTTAGGCCATTTCTTTGGGTCCTGTCAGTGGTCACGATGGTTTTTCTACCTCCTCCTTGAATAATGTTTTGTCATTTTAGTATCATAATTTCTCACCTTTTAGATGATGCCCAAGTCAGGTGGATGCATAAACAACACATTAGTTCAAGACCAAGAATGTGTCCTAATATCTCATCTTCTGCATATTTCTCTTTTAAGTAAAGTACACAAATGTTCTTTCTGTATGTGACCCACATTATATTTTATTTAGGACAGTCAGGCTACTTTCTCCATGCTTAGACAATTACCTATGTGATTTTTCTGTAATTAATGAGAAGACACAGGTGTAGTGTCCTATAATACTAAAAGTAGGATCTTGTCTTCATAATTTGTAGAAATAAAATTCTAAAATATAATATATATTATATAATAATTATAATTATATATATATAATATATAATAATATAAAATTATGTATTATTCAGTTTAAAATAATGAGTCATATCTGACCCTAAACCCAGCGTTTCTGAGCTCAGGAGATTGGATCACAACAGTAAGTGATACAACTAAAGCAAAATGCTGACCTAAGCAGAATTGTGGGATCACAACTTATTTTGCTAAATAATGGGGGCCTTGGGACCAACCAGCTCTTACTGGCTTATGTGAATCTCCAGATTTTTCTTATATAGAGTTAATGAAGCAGAACAAAGAGCTTGGGAGAAAACTAAGTTTTGCAGTGGGCAAAGAGAAGGTCCAGGCTTGTTCCCAGGGGTTCATAGGCAGCCTTCTAAAGTGGTTCCTTCCAATCAGCAAATCCCAGTGACTCCAGAACAAACTAAAAGGGAAATCAGCATCTCTACCTCTCAAGTTGCACTTGGTAATGCTACAGATCCCCAAATGATCTGGTTGGAGCACTGCCAGACAAGGAACTGGAAAGAACAGTTGATTCAGTAACAGAGAATGTGTGTGATTTATCTGCAGTCTAACCCAATATTAACAAAAATCAGAACTGGGAATTTTGAAAAGTGGGGGAGGGGTTATAAGGGAAAAGGTAAGAAAAGTGGGGTATGTGTCAAAATCAAAATCAATCAAAAGCATATGAGGTAAGGAAGCAGGGCGGATGTTGTGGTAGGTGAGAACCTGTGACTAGACAAAGACAATTCAGAGCAACTCAGGATCTGTAGAAGGTGAGAAGATACATAAAAATGCTACAGATGGGCAAGAGGAAAGAGTTAAGTAAACAAGAGAAAGGAGATCCATTGTATCAGAGACATACTCTATTTCCATGCTATACATGTGACTGGGAAAGGGCTTCAAACTGTTGTTTTATAGGACACCTCTCTACCACAAACCTCACACTGCTGACAGATGTGGTTTTTTGTTCCATCTGAACCTGAGCAGAGAGAAACATTTTGGACTGTGTTTGTACTAAAATGGGATTTATCTTCCTAAAGCTTCTGTTTGAGTTTTAAATCAGTTTGTTTGACACTCAAATGTTTCCTTGGAATTTTTTACCTCCGCAGCTTAGTTTTCATTTCTCCAGACAGTTTCCTTAAGAAACGGGTTTGTGGAAACTCAGTGAAGCAAAAGGTTGGTGTTGGGCATAGCAACTGACACACAAGTTCAGAGGAAATCCATTAAATCTTGTTCTCAGTGAATCCATGTCTTAGACCTAACCCATCACCGTGTTTCTCCCATTCAATACGGTTGCAACCTTAATGAAAACAGTGGGGAGTCACTGATGGAAAAGGGATTCATGCAGTTGAATTTCATTCTTCAAACTATTGTACTTATGATGCATGCAAGAGTCATTATGAAAATGATGAATTTTAACTAATCCTCAGGAAACTTTGGTATTCCTAGTCCTCCAGCCATATATTTCCTATTATACTCAATTCAAATTGCAAGTGTTCTCCCTGTAAGTATAAGATATTAATGTCTGTAATTAATAAGATATTAATGCCTGTAATTTTGCTAGGACATGTATACTGCTATCCCTGTACTTAAGTGGAGTCAAATGTGTGTCAAACAGAGTAATACTTGGGTGCTGTTGATCATGCAAAAGTGTTTTAATGTTTATAAAAGTGTGAAAAGGAAGGCATTGTACTCTGAGCAGTGCGATCAGTTGGAATCCTTGCCAATTGAAGTAACAGAAGACAAATAAGAAAGCCTTGACAGACACTGGTTTGGGAATTTTGGGCTTTTTTTGTGTTTTGTTTGTTTGTTGGGTTTTTGTTTATTTGTTTGTTTGTTTTTTATAAAATATGACATTGTGTGTGTGTTTTCTGGATTACGATATGATTAGGAAATACTTTCATAGGAAGTTATCAAGCAGCTTGGATAAAGTATTTAGCATAACAAGAGATGAGTCAGTCAGGTCATTAAGTGTAGACTCAACTCCAGACTGTAGACACCTAAATTTGGATGTTTCAATATGCCTACAGGGGAGCTAGATTGCTAATTTCTCTTTACACTCAATGGCAACCAACACAATGAAAGGAGCCTAGAGAATTGCTCAACTCACTCTACTACAAATGCATTTCAGCTAGGCTCCACCGACTGCATTAACTAGCTCTCAATTAGCTAAAAAACTGAATTTGGTGTCTTGTTCAACACCTGCTCCTAGATGTCTAAAATTCAGAGCTAAATCCCAGGCCAATGGTGTGATGCTGCAATTAAAGTGACATAAATTCACTGACGTTTAATCAGTGGGATAATCCTGTTCTTACAAGCCAATAGAAGAGATGTCAAATAATTAGCAAGGTTTAACATTGCTATAATAATTGTAATAGGACTGGTCAGCATTTAATCTTGTAAAAGTAACAAGACCTAAATTAAGGCTTAAGCAAATCTGATCATCAATACAATTGGCATATCAAGGGAAGAACGAAGATTATGGTCCACAATGCAGATATCCCTGCCTGAAAAACAGGTTTGACCCTAACTGCTATAGTGATCATATGTATTAAGTCAGTTCTTACTTCAATTCACCCACAACATTATAATACATCTAAGGTTGCCCTAGGGCATTTGGTACGTAATGGCCTGTTACCTATTGATCCTATGAGAAAAAAAGAAAGTTAGCTTTCAGCTAATCTAATACTATACTCTAGAATGCCAGATAGAAATAATTGCGAATCTTTAAAGGGAAAAACGTAGCTAACTTAGATCTTGCTGTGGGAGTAAAACAATTCTCACAATACTCTGCAATGCCATCAGTGCTGGGTGGAGAAGGGGAATCAAGTTACTTTTGGTGTTGAAGAAACCAGACTGACTAATCAACCCCTAAGTTAAACGCCCTGAGGAAGAATAATGTTTCCTGACAGAAATCAGTGAGGATATGGCAGACAGAGTACCTGTTAAAGGAACAAACAAGTTCTTATGCTGATAACTTATCTATAGCTACTGAGCTGACACAGCTGGCCTGGAGACAACAGTCAATCACTTTATACTGTGAAAGCCCCACCCCACTTTTTACTGATGGTGCCTTCTAGCAAACCCTTTCTCAGTGTGTATGTGGAGATTCCTTCTTTGAGCAGGGATGCCCCTCAAGGTTACTCCTCCAGGCTGTGTGAAAGAGATTTGCCCACAGTCATTGGTATCAGTGAGTAACATAATTTTCTATTTAATAACTGGTTTTGCTAACTTTAATATAATTGCTTCATTACAGCTTCAAAAATAGTGCACTATACTAGTAGTTACAGTTACCTTTACTGTGTAGTAAATATTTCTGATTAAGATCTTTTAGTTTAATAATTATCATAATTATTTTAAATAATCTATTTTATTTATATAAATATATTTGGTTTGCTATTTTCAATCCTGTGGGACAAAGTTCTATAAAGTTCCAATTACACCTATATAATCCTTTAGACATAAACAGTTGACAGTCTGGGGCTATGATTGGATCCAGCTGCAACCAGGCTCCTCTCTGAGAAGGAGTTTAGAAAGCATGTGAGTCGTATCTGCACCTTGTGACTCAACAGGAGTCTTGTCTAATAAACTTTGAATCTCTCATTCTGCCCATGACGTAAAAATATTTGAAGTAAAAACAACATATACATTCAGTGTTGCAGATATTTTTTACTGGGATACAGGAAAGAAAATTAAAAAATAATTTTGACTTCAAAGTAACTTGTTGAATCAATTAATTGAAGATTTATTCTTCATTTAACTTTCCTTGGAGTTCCTCTTTGTTCCTAGGAAAAAAAAAAAAAAAAAAAAAAGAGGCTGTCCTTTGCCTACATCCCAATCTGTACATCAACTGTTATTTTCTTTTTTGTGTTTATGGAAAAAGGACATTTAGCATTTCTGATTTATGTTTAAGTAGGTGATATACTTCTAGGCCAAGGGTGGAGTCAGGGAACTTTCTACAAATATTTGCTTTTGGGGGGAGCAAATACTACTATAATATTGTGAATAGATGAGTCTGGGATTGTGCATTTGCTCGTGCAGGACAGATACAACTCTTTAGCTTTCAGTCTCTTTTTTGCATTGTCAGTGACTGAAGACACTCAGACACTGAAGTACAAAACAGGAAAATAAACTTGACCAGTTTGGAATGGAAAATTAGATAGAGGGTCAGACAGTTGTGGAATGAAGGAAACTCTCTAGCAATGAAGGAAACTTCTGTGCTAATTTAGGCTTTCAGTGACAGAGAAGAAACCAACACAGTCCTAGAATAAAGTATCAAAATCAAGGAATATCAAATAGAAACTGTCCTTAGACTAAGTAGAGTGTGGAAGTTTTTTTACAGGAATTTTAAAATCTTGATTAAAACCACTAGAAAGTCTCTGGATTTTTCACTTTTAAGATGCAGTTAATGTGTTCCTATAAAAACTGATTATTTTCAAGGGAGCTAAGATAAACAGTGTGAGATCAAAGAATGCAAGAGGGATCACATAGACTAGCATTTTCAGTGCAAATTCTGTTTTCTTTTGCTCAGTCTGTGAACAAATAAACACATCTAAGGCAAAGGGAGGGAGGGAAGATACATCTGTTCTACCTCCTTTACGGTGACAGGATTTAATAGATAAATTCCAACTCCACTCATTCTTGTCATGGTGCACTAGAAGTGGAAGCCTACAGGTTACTCACTGGGAAGCTGGGAGATCAAAATGAAAATTTAACACACAGCATGGTCACCATAAACATGTTTTGCCTTTTTTTTTTTTTTTTTTTTTTTTTTCCAGATCAATTTACCAAAAATCCAAGAACTGCAATTTGGTGTAACTGAAGAGGAAATGCAGAGAGAGAAAAGAGGAATATAATAACCATGACTATGAATTCAGAGTTATTTATATCAGAAGGATTTCACAGGGGTAACATAGGAAAAGCAGAGTATGATGCCACAGTAATTTTTGATTCAGGACTTTTTAATAAGCAAGAACAAATAAGGTGAGGCCACCTCCCTCTGTGGATCAAGCACCAACATAAAATCACAGAACAGCTTGGGTTGGAAGAGACCTGAAAGGTCGTCTAGTTCCAACCCCTGTGCCATGGGCAAGTTGCTCCAAGCCCAATCCAGCCTGGCCTTGTACATTTCCAAGGATGGGGCATCCACATCTTCTCTGGTTAACCTATGTCAGTGCCTCATCACCCTCAGTGAAGGATTTCTTCCTAATCTAATCCAAACCTACTCTCTTTCAGTTTAAAGCCATTCTCCCTTATTGTATCTCCATGTGTAAACATCCATAAAATGTTCATCAGTAAAGATATGAGAAACTCCCTTTAGAGAACTGGGTTTTATTTTAAAGCATGAACATTGGAATCTATTTCTAAGTCTAGGTCAAGCTTTCCCAATAGAAAACAAGTGGTGAGAAGAAACTTTCAGAGGTTGCATAATCAGCTACTGAAGTGGGGTTTAGGTGATGATGCTCAAGGACTTGCAGCTGCTTCACTGGTAACAAAGATGCCAGCCAAAGTCATGACCCTCCTGGGAAGATGGTAGTGCTGAGGTGCATGCAGTGGAGCACGTTAAGTCGTCTTATACTCATATGAAATATTGATATTTATATTATATACACATGTATATTATGTTATACCTTATATAATATATAATAACATATTAAATGTAGTATCACTCGATGAAGTATAACATAATACAGTCCTTTACTTCACAGAGGAGATAATCACTGGCAGTCCCCCAATGCATGTAAGTGCTTCATACAGCAAGAAACATCACAAAAGCAACATGTGAGGACCCTCCTTATCTGAACACTGCCCAGCTCATACTAGACTGATGCACACCCTTTCTTGCAGACAAGAAAATCAAACAGGTGGCTTGCTTGATTTTACAGTTTACACTTTTCTGGACTGGAAGACAACTGAGTAATCAAAGGAAGAAAAAATCCAGAATCCTGAATGTTATTTCAGTGTCACTCTGCAGAGTGCTGTCTCATTTTAAAATTTTGCAACAATTCCTGTTATTGCTGTATTGCATGCAACTACTCCTTTCTGCTCTATTAGAGTATATTTCTGTGGTATGCAGCTGTCTAAAATCTGCTTCTGCTTTAAAGACAGATGCAAGCAGCTGTTTAATGAATCTGTCATTTCCTTATCTTTATTTCTGCAGGCTGATTATTTCTAAGTGCTGCACTGTCTTTTAGAGGCAATTCTTGTAGGAAGAATAAGTCAAATTTTCTTCTGATTTCTAATATTTATGTCAACTTGGGGAAAATATCCTCTCAACATTAAGTCTTTAGAACTAAAAAAAAAAAACAAAGAGAGGGAATAAGTTGATGTATTAGACATTAAATCTGATGTGATGTTTTACAGTTTTGATCTCACAAGGAGCATGTTGTCAAAGGAAATTCTACAGCTTGTTCACATGCTCATGAACTGAATGCCATTTCACTGCTTGATGGAAGTAATTTAGAATAATATGTTAAAATGCCATATATCGTAGGCAAGCAGTTTTCTCTGAGACCTGTTTCATAGAGTCTAGACTGATTTTTAAAAAATACTGTCAGTTACTGCTATAGTCTAGTACTCCTCAAGTTGACATGTTCTGAATGGCAGACTGAGGATAAGAGTGAAATACGTTTAAATGTGAAGATAAAGGAAATGCAGGAAAAAAAAAAAGGAAGAAATTGTAGTAAGATTTGGGAATATCTAAAAAGCATTCAGGTTTACAAATTGCAATCAGGATGAGAACCATAAGAAGCATACGAAGGTATGACCAGGAAAGTTATATGTAAAAACTCTGAATTATATATGTGTGAATTATATATGTGAATGTCATCTTTCAAAATAGCTGAACAGTTTTAAGAAAGTGAGTTATACTGCAAGAAAGTGATAAAGTTTGATTTTCAGTTTAGGATTAGTGTTGAGGTCTTTTTCTCTTGAGAAAATGTAAGCCCAAGGCTTGAAATTCCATTTTACTGTAACTTGGACTCACAGTGGGTTCCCATCTTTAACAATCACATTTGAATTACTTCAAACTAGAAACAAGTCAAGGGAAAAAATGTGTATGAAAACAGAATCACAGAATGGTTTGGATTGGAAGGTGTTAAGGAAACTTCCCTCTCTGACTGTCCAGGAGCTCCTCCAACAGTCATACTTGCACCACCTGAGATGGGACTGAAACCCCTTCGCAGCTACACACCCCACACTCACACAGTCAGACCAGATTTCCTTACTGGCTTGACCCCAGGTTTCTCATAGTAGCGTCTCAGATGTCTCAGTCCCTAAAATAATTTAATCTTGATGCAATAACAAAATAAAAAAATAACAGCTCAAGCTCAGTGCCTCTGAGGAGGAACCCTAAGCAAAGGAACCCATGGGCTTTTATCCTTCAAAGTCTGAGAGTAGCAAAGTCTGGAGTCTTCGGCTCCCAACATGTCTCTGAGTGTTGGCAGTTCATAGCCCCTTGTCTCCCACCCTCTAGAGCTCAACCTGCAGCTCTCATTGCAGCTTGTTTGGCTTATACATGGTTAACTGCTTCTTCTCACCACGGCTGGAATTCCTTTATCTCAGTTTGGAGGTCTATGAAGCAGATATTTAAAGCTAAAACAATCCATTGTCCTGTTTTTCCTTTGTAGGCGGTGGAGATGAGGAGTCAGTTTCAGAGTGATCTGTCTGATCTATTTGGGCCACCTGTTTTGGATGAAATACTTTCAAAGTGCTTGGCCCTCTGCTTGGACTTCAAAGCCAACCTGAGTGACCAAATGCCATGCAAGTGTCTGTAGGTTGTTCAGATGACTTCTATTGCAGGTCATCATCTGGGTTAATCGTACTAGAAACTGATGTCCAGATTAATGAAACTATTAAAGATCTTCTAGTAGGAAAAGCATGACTTGCAATTTCCTATACAAATTTGATTTAACTGACTGATAGGACAGCGTCAGAGAATGACATATAAGAACTTCTCGGAAATATGTATCTATTTCTATGAACATTTTTTATGAATTGCTTGCTGTATTTTCTTTCTTTCTTTCCAAAGTTAAAAAATTCCTATTCATATAATAAGAACCATTTTATTTTCCTTAACTATTCAGGATATTTTAAAATGAATTCTCCACATTTTCTATGGAAATAATGTGTGCATGGGGAAAGAGTTATTTATCACCCAGTTTTCTCTCATAACTTTTTAAATAACTGCATAGTGCTTGGAATAATACTTTCACATGGTAAACTACAAAGCAAAGGAAATATCATATGAAATTCCATACAGAAAAATAAATTATGATAATCCTACAGCCAGTCAGTGAGACAGGACTTTATCCCCAGCTCATAATGAAGCACTTCCGTTGACATAATACACCCTTAAGTATGCAACTGCATCATCATAGCAGACTCCTTAAACTCCTTACCATTATTAAATGCATCCCCTATTTAACTTAGCATTATTTTGCTGAACGTGATGAATAAAATAGTTTTTGCTTTGTGACTTACCTGTATATAATTTTTATTTATGTTTCATTAAACTTGAGAAAGTTTTTAGAAATAAATTATTAAATATTATTAGAATAATTATTATAAATATAAATTATTATTAATAATGGAACTTATGAGACTAACAGTAAACTAGGAGAAAAAAAGAAATACCTTTCACATGGCAAACTAAACCAAAAGATAGGTGTTGCTATGGTAGGATCAGATTTGTGGCTAAAGTCTTTTTTTAGAGGCTCAAATATTATATTGATGCTCACTAACTTACAAAGGGTTAGTCTATATTCTCAGTAAGTTTGTTCTCATCTCTTCCATATATTTCCTGGAAGACTTTCAACAAAGCATTTTCATGCCTTGAATTCCACACTGAATTTTCTTGATGATGCTGTTAGACACAACTTACACACATTTCTGGAGAACTGGGTTGCTAAATTCAGAGAAGATTTGGAAATGGATAATCCTTGTCAGCTACCTAGGAAGCAACATACATCCAGACTCAGACATTATTCTACTGGTTATAGCCACACACAGGCCCCAGTAGACTCACTTTAGCTGAGAGCTTATTTCAAATAAGTAAAGAGACTAAAAAAAAAGATGACTGGATTAAAATGAAGTATTTAAATTACTTTTCATTTTGCCTTCATAGATCAGAAGGAGTATCTTACTAGAAATATTCCTACTGGGAAAAGACTGGGATTTAACTATTTATTTATAAATATGTTGCAATAAAAGTAGGGAAATCATATATTTAAGTCATTTGAAGATGATGACATATCTAAAGAGTGAGAATTTCTCAGCAGGGGAGTTTAGAGAATAAATCTATGAGTACCCCAAATAATATGTACAACGGCTTTCAATTATATGTTACATTTACTGTTTTGTTAGTCATTCTTATACACCAGAATTTTGTAACACTTTAGTTGCCGCTTAAGTATTCAAAGTTTGCATTTGGACAAATTTCTGTTGCCTGTTTTCCCAGTCACTGGTTTTATTTTTTTTGCAGAACTGGGAGACAGTTTATAACAGGTCCTATAAACAACTCAGTACAGAAATAAACTACATTTCTACTTTCTGCCAGATAAGCACAAAAGCAAATTTTAAACTGAAGTTATCAGGAAAACCTATAAATTATGAGTTTAATATTTATTCTACTTCAGGTAAAATCTGGAAAGGGGACAGATGCATGACTGTGTGTCAATTAGATTTATGTCAACTGATGGGTGATTTTACCCCATTAAGGGTGTTAAAACAGAGGTCAATTTTATTTTGGTTTATGAGAAACAAGGAAAAACATGGCTTGCCAGGTAGTTAAAACCAAGTCGCAATTACTGGGTGAGAGAGTTCCTTTGCATGATCTCAGGCTTCTGTCGGTGGATAGTGCCTCTCCACAGCCAAGATAACTCCTGCATACTGGCAGTCACAGATACTGAGAATAAATTAACTCTACCCTAGCTGAAACCAGGACATCAGGACTGCTGGTAGAAGATTGAAAGTGGTTTGGCAAGTTCTTCTGCCACCTCACCAGGGCCCACAGACTTGTGAGTGTCTAATTGGCATAGTAGGTCACTAATCTTCTCTTCCTGGATTATGAGGGCTTCACTCATCCACACCATTACCAAATTCCAGCTCAGGGAGCTGGGTACCTTGAGTACAACTCGTCTTGATATTGAAGACTGAGGTAAAGAAGGCACTAAGTACCTCTGCCTTTCCCCTGTTACTATACTACCCTGTGTTTAATTAATGATGGAGATAGTCCTTAACCCTACTTTTGCTGCCAACATATTTATAGAAACTTTTTTTTGTTGTCTTCCACTGTAGTGGCCAAATCAAAGTTTAGTTGGGCTATGGCCCTTCTAGTCTTCTTCCTACATGACCTTGCAGCATCCTTATAGTCCTCCCAAGTTACCTGACTCTCCTTCCAGAGGTGACAGATTATGTTTTTTCACCAAGTTCCAGCCTAAGTTCTCTGTTTAAGCAGGCTGGTCTTTTTGCTTGACAAATTGTCTTTCTACACATGGGGACAGCTTGCTCCTCAATATTAACAATTCCTTTTTAAAGCACACTGACCCTTTCTTGACTCCTTTGCCTTCCAGGACTGATTCCCAAAGGATTCTGTCAATTAATGTCCTAAACAGGTCTCATGAGACCCCACCTGGAGTACTGCATCCAGCTCTACGGCTTCCAGTATACGAAGGACCTGCTGAAGCATCATGAAGATGATCAGAGGGATGGAGCACATCTCCTGTGAATACAGTCTGAGAAAGCTGGAGTTTTTAAGCCTGGAGAGAAGCCTCTGGGGAGACCTTTTAGCAGCGCTCCAGTACCTAAGAGGAGTCTACAGGAAAGCTGGGGCATGTAATGATGGGAAAAGGGGTAATGGCTTTGAACTGAAAGAGGAAAGATTTAGATTAGATAGAAGAAACAAATTCTTTACTATGAGGGTTGCAAAACACTGGAACATGCCCAGTGAAGTTGTGGATATGCCATCCCTGGAAATGCTCAAGGCAGGTCTGGACAGGGCTTTGGGTAACCTCTGGCCCATGACAGGAATGTTTGAGTAACCATGGCAGTGAGGTTGGACCAGATGATCTTCAAGGTCCCTTTCAACCCAAATCCTTCTGTGACTACAAATATTGGTAAAATATTAGGTACTGCACAGCTTTGAAAGAGCACATCAGTAACATCAAATCTCTCAGTGGTTTAGGCTGGGGAAGTGGTTTCATCATGCTTTCCTTTTCTTTTTTTCTCATGTAAATCTTGGTAAGGTCTTGGGTGGACAGTGCTCCAACTTTTACAGCTTTAGTAAGGAAACTACTTTGTCTTATTACTTCTAGTCGCCCTGAATCCAGGATTGTACTTTATGTAGAACCAAGAGGGAGATTTCACAGTTTCACAGGTGGACACCTTAATCCTGTGTGTTGTCAGTTTAGCAAGTAAGCCCTGAGGCTTCTTCTGCATTTGTTCCATGACTAGCTGATACTCCATAATGGCTTGTCTCATCATCTCCCATCTGGTACATATATTTTCCTGGCTAGATGAGACAGCTTGTGGTTTACTTTTGCACATGTTCCTTGTTCTTTTTATATCAATAATGACAGTGTGTCATAATAATAGAAATAAAAAATAACTGTAATTTGCCAAAAAGTGAGAGCACCGATCTCATAATATTATTGGCTTAATTTGCCTAAGACTCTCTGTGGGTTGGTCATGCTGAAAGTCGTGGGGATCTTCCAGGTGCTAAAGATTAAGAAGTCTTGGACAGCACTTGCATTTCCTGAACTAGGAAGCTTACAGATCTGACATCACTAAACTGTCCAGGTCTTGCAGTCATGTGAATATCTAATCTTCTGCTTAAAAAAATAGTTTCAGCTGTGGACTAAACATGCAGTACCTCTGAATGGCTTTCTGAAAAGCTCAAAAAGCAGAGGCTCCAGAACGCTCTATCACTACAATAGTTGGAGACAATTATGTTAAGTTGGCTCCAAAACATTTCTTCTTTTTTTTCAATTTTTTTTTACAATAGAAACAGAAAAAAATCTTCCTATAAGATTCATTCTTTGTTCCTTCACCCAGCAGATTCGCTGTAGTCATTATGTTGGCTGGGACTCCTCATCCATGTTAGTTCCACATCCCAAGTTTGGCACTACTCAGAGCTACAGTTAACTGGACAGTGATTTAGTTTCCTACATCCATGGAAGGGAAGGGAAAGGGAAAGGAAAGGGAAACGAAATGGGAAAGGAAAGGGTCCCCAAACCAAAAAGCCTCCAAACCAACAAGACCATAAAATCTGTTGTGTTTAAAAATATTTGAGGCTTCACTCAAAATATTGTAATTTAATTTTTTTTTTCCAGACTTTCTAAAAGTCATGAGCTCGTGTCACCTTGAGTCACCAAGGGTAAACAAAAGAACAATTTTGTTGAAAAATATGAATAACTTAGCAAAAAAGCCGCAAACAAATGACAGAGCAAACAAAAAGCCATGTTAATGTCCATTTCGCTAAAAAAAAAGTCCTATATGTTTTTATAGTTTGTACCTCTCACTGCAGAGGAAGGTACAAGGAATCCAGAAATAATATAACAAGTTTTGTGTCTATTATATCTTAAACTGTGATGGCTCCTAATTTCAGTAAGTTTTGAAAAAAGAATTGCAGCTGGTGAACATTTGCTCTCTTCATCTTTGGAAATACAAAAAAAAAAAACCAAACCAAAACAAAACAAAAAAAACCCCAAAAAAACAAAACTGCTTTGCTAAAATCTCAAATGCCAAGAGAGGATGGCAGACACTATAAAAGAGTATTTACAATACTAATGAGGCAGCAATGACTAATAGCTCAAGGAAGCTTATTTAAGAGTCAGTTCACAGCTGGTAATAAATGATTATAACAAAAAAATTAAAAATATGAACATGAAAATCAAAATTTAGTAGAAATCTCCTCACATTCATGCTTTACAAACTTCTCAAGAAGTTATCTGTTGTCATTTCTTTGTTTCTAGAGTGAGAGTTGCTTTTTGGGAAGAGGGGGTTGTACCTTTTTTCTTGGACATATAGTTTTGTCTAAACTAAATATCAGAACTTAATTTGGTGTTAAATTAGAATGTGTAAGAATCATGCCATGAAATGTCATTTCTGAAAACAGAAATATTATGGAAGAGGAATAGATTTTACTTCACATTTTTTTTACAGGTTTTAAAAAGTTGGTCTCATAACTATAAAAAAAATTTCTTCCTCACCTGCTCCTATTTATTCCTCACCTTCATAATTGAAATTTATTTTCAAGAAGTCATGCTAACATAATCACATCCAGTAAATAACAGCTAAGGGGAAGCATGCATAATGAACTTCCAATCTCACAGTACCTCAAGTAGAAATGCTTTTAGTCAGGATATTTAAATAGGTTGAGAGGAGATAAACTCGAGATAAAGCTTACATTTTCTATAAAACCTTTCCAGATTCACTGTGATATCTCTCAAACAGCTGATACATTCTCTTCTTCCTGCTATTTCTCTCATCATTATCGCTGTAAAATAATATTTGATATGTAGGGAATGAACTATTTTCTTTCATGCTTGAGAATGATGTCAGAAGAACATCCATGGAAACTAATACTTTATTAATCCAGATAGAAGATGCAGACAGGCTGAAATAGGAAACTTAATTCAGTCTCTCATCCCTTTCAAGGGATTAATAAAAAATAACTCAAAATACCTCAACAACACAATATACCAAACTGAAAAGAACCCCCAGAACATCTTATCCAGATATTTACAGTTTTGGGTATGTGCAAGAATTTTTATGAAAGTTTTTTTGTTTTGTTTTGTGGGTTGTTCTTGGGTGGTTTTTGTTGTGGTTTTTTTTTGTGGGGGTTTTTTGGTTTGGTTTGGTTTGGTTTGGTTTGGTTTGGTTTGGTTTGGTTTGGTTTTTTTGTGTGTGTTTTTTGTTGGTGATTTTGGGGGTTTTGCGTTGTTTGTGTTTTTGTTTGTGAGGTTTTTTTGGAGGGGTTCAATTTGGTTTGTTATGGTTTGTTTTGTTTTGTTTTTTTTTTCCCCTGAATCTTATTTGACCGGTTCAACAATAAACTTGAGCAGAATTCTTCAGAGGAACCAGTCTTAGTTGATATTCTCTTTCAGACACACTAAAAACTATTATAATTCTATCTTCTAAGGACTCAAGCTGTGAGCAATATAATTTTCAAAATGGGAAAGAAGGGTATACAATGATTATGGGCAATCTGTTCTTGTAAATTCTATAATCAGCCAAGATGATGAGGTAAGGCCTTCCTCATTATAAAAGAAAATCAAATTTACCTTTGCCAAAAGAAATGGCAACACTTAGCATTTATATAGCTTTTTTATCTCTGAAACCTCTTTAGAAATATTAACTAATTACAGACAGAGTTTTGAAGCTTCCAGAAAAAAATACCACCACCTAAAATTCTATGAAGGGAAATAAAATTCCTGCAGGAAAAAGAATCCTGAAAATACATGTCGTTTATGCCTAGAAGATCACTTGCAGAGAAAAAATAACATATTTCAACAGCACTAACTGCAGTCCTGTTACAATAGTGCGTTTAATGTTTGCAATTGCTGTGCAATTATTTCTAATGAAAATATCGTGGTCATGAAGTTATCAAGAGGTTTACTCTACATGGTGCCTTTACCACAACTTGATTTGGTCACTGGAGATTTTTTTTTTTTTTTTTGTAAGTCGGTGTTATGTGTGAGCCATTTCCTCTAGTGAAGAAGTACAACTTAACTAGAACAGCTCAAAAGTGTAACTGCTCTTTTAAATCACTTGTGTAGTTTTATACTCTAGGTTGGACAATTCTTTCAAGCAGAAGTATTAAAGACAGAAGTAAAAATGTTAGGGTAATAATGTGATAAAAATTTGTAAGGTATTTAAGGTACTTGAGCTATTTTCTAATGACAAATGGCATCCAATAGAAATTTTCCAAATAATCATATAGAAAGTACTTTTATGAGACAATTCTGGAGTTGGAAGGAAATTTGTAGTATTTACTTTTTCTTTTACATTTAGGTAGATTTATATTTCTTATTAGTGTCTCTTATTCGTTAGTATGTCCTATCTACCTGTTAAGGGGTTCTGTAATGAGGCAGCTCTCATTGCTCTTCTGTTTGTATAGCTGAGTGTCATAAATTTTTTATTTTTTAATTATTTATACTCCTATGCCTGTTTGAATCTTTGAAAGCAGGACAAAGAAATGCCACTTACACTTAAATGTCTTCCTTAGGTCTCGCACTGCAGCACTCTCATATTTATGAAAAAAATGTGTCTGTGTAAATAAAAAATAAAAAAAAACTCCACTCTTTTTATAAATAGACTTGTCAATCATAGTCTTCATCCCAGAGCTTTGTCTGCCTGGGCATTTTGTACTAGAAGTATGTTCTTCAAGTTTTTGCCCTAGAAGTAGATTCTGCAGATACTTCATGCTTAAATCCAGTATTGCTCAAGTTCACATGGCTGGGAATAGCAGTATTTATGGCTTAGGTCAGGCTAACATCCAGCTAGAAAGAAGTAATTCTGTAACCTGACAGATGTCTTAATCATGTATGTTGCTATATGAGAGAGTGGCATCTGTATCCAGAAACAGATCCAAAACATTAATTCATTGAAAGCCTGTGTCTTCAGCCAAAATAAACTATTATTTTTCCGAAATGTCCTTTGCCTGTCACATTAATCTAGCACCTTCTTAGATTCACCAAATACTCTTTGCTTATGAATCAATCTCTTTTTAGCACTACCTCGTGTTAGTGATGATGGTATGGTTGCATCTGCTAAAAGACTGGGAGTCACTTTTCCTTCTGATATGTTTGTCCATGCATCCAAAGAACTTCATTCATTTTCATAAAGGCAGTGAAGGTCTAGCTAACCTTAGGTACTGCAAGAATGAAATTCATTAAACTTTAGCATCAGCAGGAATAACTATGCCAAAGTGAAACAAAACCCAGTGTACAATCCATTGGCCTCTTTCCCTTGAATAAAGAAAAAAATGCCCAATCATCAGAACCATAATTTGTTAGTGATAAAATGCCAATACATTTGCTATCCAGACAAAAGAAAAAAAAAGTCTTAGGAAATAAAGGAAGATTTTTTCTTTCCCTTTTCTCCCCATTTCTTGGATACAAGCTCTGGGTGGGAAGTTACACAAATGCTTGGATATTAGATGCTGACAGAGTTTTTGAACATCTTGCAGAGGTTACTAGTTCGTCTGTTCTCAAAGAGACTCATGAAGTGAAACTCCCATCCACTGTAAGTTCTATTTCTATAATTCTATAGATTACATTTCCATGTAAATGGAAAGTAAAAAGGATATGAACAATGTAAAAAACCCCCTTTAAACTTATAGTTGGGTTACCTTACTACAGGCTATTTTTTCTTTCAAATCACATAAACCTTCCTTACCAAATTCTCATTGTTACTCCTCTACAGAAAATCAAGTGGGTTTTGTTTGTTTGTTTGTTTGTTTGTTTTTCTCACAGAAAGGTTTAAATTTATCTTCAAACCATTGACACATTTGTTCAGAATTGAATCTACACCAAGGAAACACAATATAAGGATATGGAACAGCTGCACCAGGGTTTATTTGGTCTTGATTTAGTAATTGCAGCAGTCAAAAGTGCTACTGGAAACCAAAAAAACTAGTTGCAGGAATTATCCCAGCAGGAAGCCTGACAGGTGCTTCGTCTCTCGGTCAGAAACAGATCTATGGTCTTCAGTGTGAGAAACACTATGTTTTGGCACTATGTAAGTGCTATTCACATAGTCTGAACAGGGAACTGCACTGGCAGAGAGCTATAATGTGTTTTATTATATACTTTACCACTGTTCTGTATGCTAAAATACTTTACAGATCCAATGAAATGTTTATCCACTAGAGAAATTCGGAAAAAAATACTTTAAAACTTAAAAAAAATTGGCCCAAAGCTATATTTCTGTCACAATTTTTCAGTTTGAACACAAAAGGGTAAAATTATCTATTTCTCAGTGTATGACTTTCTGCAGATTCAGAAAAAGATAGAAAATATATGCATACAGAAACATGAGGACAAACTGGTTATTTCCATTAATGCTGTGATACCATGAATATCATTAATTAAATGGTACAACTTTTTGACTGTAAGTAGATGTTAATTAGTGGTTTCCAGTTTCTGGCAAAGCTCAAAGCTCTTTGTGTGATCTGCTTGTATAATATACAGGGAAAAAAGTACAAATCGGAAGACAGCATGAGAATGAACAAGATATGCCAAGCAAACAACTTTCTCAATCCAGTTTAATAAGTTCTGCCATGATGTTAATCAGGCTATGTTAGTGTCACTGAGGATCATGTCCTTGGGGGTGTTAAGTGTAGATTCCCCTTGCTTTTTCCAGTTTGCTCTTTGCACAGCCTTTCTCTGATTTTGCTGAACAGGGGGGAAAAAAAGAGACACATCACCTCAGCCACTGCTGAGAGCTAATCATCTGTAAAATACTTAAAATTCACTGTTATGTAGTTAGCATCAGCTCTCCAACAACTCAAAGCTGGTTTCACTGAAGTTCTGTGTTCTGTAATCTACGATGACAGAGGACTTTTGGCGTGATCTCGTATGACTCAACCCAATGGGAGTTTCAGCACTGATTTAAATGGAATGGGATCCACAAAACCAAGTAAGAAAATCACCGGTACATCTTTGCTTCTCTTTGGTTAGGAAACAATGCAATTAAAAACTGTTCTTCCTTCTGTGAGGGCCGTTGTCCTAAACTGGGTTCTGTCTGTTCACACCAGTAATACCTTAAAAGCCAGAGACTCATGAGTTCATGTTCCATTATATTGAGAATTCAATAAACACCTAAAAATACAAGAAACAAAACCAAACCCACATACCTGGTGCCTGTCCTCAGAGTTTTACAGGATTTCCCCTTTTATTGTACATTCCATTGTACAATGTCTCCAGCACATTACCGATGTTAGAGATTGAGGGTATAGACACCTATGAGAGTTCTCAACCTACAAATGCCTATATTTAATTTTCTTTTTCCACTGGACCCAGAAGCAGAGCTTATAATGATTTGAACAATGAAAACCCACAAAGAAAGCTGCAAGGAAAATCAATTTAAATCCCCAAAGTCTGAACAGACTACAACACACAGAAAATAAAAGACAGAAAAAAATAAAGGTGTCCTAGTCTGGTTTATGTTATGTGTTTGATAATGCTGCTATCCAGGTACCATACTCCTCACAAAGTATCAAAAACCTAATGATTATTGGGGAGATTGGCATTTTACAGAAATAACACAATCTAACTCTGACACATGGGCTGTGCTGCTGCAATTAGCTGTTTCCAAACAATACACTTCACTGAACAACTTCTGCAAAGATTAAAAGACCCTTTCTATTCCCATCCAGTTTTTTTTTCTTCTTCCTTGTGTTTTGTTATGTCATGCTATGTTCTGTTATGTACTGTTATGTTGTTATGTTATATTATTTTCTATGTCTGTAGCCCTTAAGGGATGTATAATGAGAACAGCAGCACAAATGAGAAAGCAGAAAATACAAAGCAGTGAGCGTAGGTTTAGGTGAAGTGACAGCTGCCATTAGAGATAAGGTAATTCTCCTAAAAGGCTCCAGCAGAGATTTAAAAACTACCCCACACTGCCAAGCTGGCAGAGAAAGAAAAGAGCTTGTTTCTAGGTATTTTTCTATGCTGTTGTGTCTTTTTTTTTTTTTTTTTGAAGATTAGTGAAATTCATAAAGAATTTATCCTCATCTTTCACTTCTATCCACCTATAAATATCTGGTAGAGGGAGGAAACAAAAAAAAAAATCCTCTTTTGCTTTAAAAAATATGGTTTCCTTTTTCTACAGATGCTCCAAGCCCAGCCTGCTCCCGACTTTTCTTATCATGCCCTACAGAAAAAGAAAACACAGTAAAGGAAGAAATATAATACACAAACATAGTAAACAAATACACACTCAGCCTTTTGTGAACAAAAATCCAGGAAAAAATTCCCTCTTAGTGATTCCATATTTGGGTGAATTAATGACTTCCCCTTCGGTCTCCCTTATAGAATCATAGAATCACAGAATGGTTTGGGTTGGAAAAGATCCTAAAGATTATCTAGTTTCAACCCCCCGTCATGTCAGGGACACCTTCCATTAGATCAGGTTGCTCAGGGCCCCATCCAACCTGGCCTTGAACACTTCCAGGGATGGGCAACCACACTGTCAGTCATTCCAGTGTCTCATCACCCTCAAAGTTGAAGATTTTCTTCCTAAAATCTAATTTAAATCTCTCCTCTTGAAGTTTTAAACCATTCCCCCTTGTCCTATCTCTATCAGAACCTGTAAAAAGTCACTTTTTAAAAATTTATTTTCCAAATAAAATATGAAAATCTTAAGCAACTGATACCTTGGAGTTTTGATGTTTTGATTTTTTTTTTTAATTTTTGTAGATCTTAGAAGTAGTTATGTAGTAAAAGTAGATTTTAGAGTAGCAGCAATATTACCCTTTACCCTTAACACACCAGCTCAAACCCCTGTTATTCATTCCCATATCAATTCCCTAAATTCTTTAGCATATTTAGTCTCTTTTTCAAGGCAAGAACATCCTAACCCTGGGCAAGAAGATATAGACATAGACCCAACAACCTTCAGGCCTAGAGTTCTGGAAGGCCTCCAAGGACATTACGTGCTCTGAGGAAGATGAAGATGAAGATGAAGAAGAGGGGGTCTCAAAACACCCCCAGACCCAATTTCCAAGAGGCGTGGCGAGGGCAGAACCTGGGTGGTGGCAGGACGGGGATTGGGCGAAAATCATTATAAAACTGTGAACATCTCGATTTCGGGAGCACGCTGGGGGTTATTCCAGAAAGCTTGGGGCCTCATTAAACCTTTGTATCCTTATCTTATCTCCTACCTAATTTGGCTTGGAGTCTTTTTTCCTCACAGCCATTTAGGCAACACAACCAAAAATTACACAGTTATTTGTTTCTTGCCTATTTCGATCCTCTCACAGAACAGCTTGAATCAATTAACCTGCCTTGACACTGAGCAGTTAAAGGCATGATATTGGTCAAGAAAAGACAGTCCAAGGATAAGATTTGAGAACATTGTGCTTCTTGTGAGACCTTGGGTAAATGAGTTATCCACATCTATCTCCATCTTTTCATGTGTAAAACCAAGAAAACAAACAACCAAACAAAAACAACAAAAAAAGTGACTCATAAAACATACAGATGACAAAATCCCTGCTTACTGAATATTTATTTCCAGCTTCTGCAGGCTGTTCCCTTCTAGCTATCTGTGGGCTTTTTGCAATATGGTAGACCCATGAGGCTTGAAATACTTTGCTCCATGCTAGCTAGTGACTTTGTATCCTGTGCAAAAATGACTGGGGATAATATTAGGTTTCTTGTAACAGATCATATAATGGTAATGAAATTATGGGGTGAAATGCAGTTGCTACTTCCTGGATGGAATGTGGTGAGCATGCTCAAAACCTGTTACATAATGATTCCCCATATAGACAGTCGGCAACCTTTGTCACCTGTTAAGGGGGATGAAACGTAGGGTGGAGCAGAGGTAGAAACACTGCAGCCAGACTGCTGAAATCATTACAGGGAGGGGAACCCATAGTACTTTGTAGCTGATAAACTGCATAGCAGCTGTCAACCAAGGGAGATGAAAGAAGTCTTGCTGCTGAACAGCAGCTCTGGTAAAAATCACTCTCCTAGGATGAACTTGGTTCATTATAATCTAATTGCAAGACTAAGTGACACCTCCATCCCAAAATTACTTCAGGGTATGATCACCCCTGGCTGAGCATGCACTCTATATTTTATTAACTATATCTTCAAGAGCAAAGCAAGAGAAATTTACACCAACCATAACAAAGATATGTATGACTAGTTGCTAAAGCTACACCTAAACATAAAGAAATAGAATAAAAAGCAAGTTAAGAATGGGGGAATATAGGGAAGGCTCCATTGTAACATCAGGGATCAGTTGATGGGCTGAACGTACTTTCTCCTCCTTGGGGATGCCTTTTAGGTAAGAACTGTACTCTGTGCCCGCTGAACACTTTTATTGGGATTTAGATCTTCTCTGTGTATTGCTTTGAATATGCGTTTGCAGTCAGATGCTATCACCAGCAATCCTCAAACCTTAACCTGTCACAATTTTCTATTACGCTTTTAAAGAGTGTTATTCTGTAAACTATTAGTGTAAATCCTTCCCGGGCACTGGCAGTCACTGGTAGTGAGTAACTTACTCAAGTTACTGGTTGTTCAGTGAAGGGTCCCCCTAAGAAGACACTGACAGACTGGTAAGACACAATAGTCTCAGTTTTCCTGAGGTGCTGACAGACTACTCAAGCACCAGGATTTGAAGAAATCTCCTGTTATCATGTGAACATCCTGAAAAGGGGTTAATAACCTAGAAGTACAAGCTGCAGCAGAAAAATATGAGGAAAATAACAAACTGAATAGGTAAATCAGAGCTGATCTACCCATCAGTGTAATTCCCTAGGATTTTCACTTTAAAGGCTACTTTATGTTTATGTGGTAAGCTACGTCATGTGAGCTACCTTAAGGTAGCTCACTTTATGGAGCTACCTTAAAAGACCAAATTACCTTGGAATAATAATTACTAAGAATGCTTAAAACGCAATAAAATCCAGCTTTGACCCAATTTGAATGCTGTGAAGTTTGATAGGAAGGAGCAATTAATACACGCTATAAGGGGCAAACTCAAGGCAATGAAGATAACTGTGGTGCCTGGAATCCTCTTAATTTTAGATCCCTACATATTATTACTTCATAAAGCTCTGGTTTTGTTTTGTTGGGGTTTTTTTCCCTATATTTTTCAATTATTCAGACATTGTAGTATTATCTTACTTTGTGCACTAGCACACTTCTGACAAAGATGCTCGTGTGCTTCATCTCCCAACCACAGATGAATGCCACAAGTGTGAAATTAATGCTTTTCTGTAATTTTTTATTATAGAATTTTATTAGAAGCAATATGTATGTATGTGATGCAGTCTACAACTTCCTCGTGAGAGGAAGAAGAGGGGCAGGCACTGATCTCTTCTCTGTCTTGACCAGTGACAGAACCTGAGCAAATGGCCTGAAGTTGTGTCAGGGGAAGTTTAGGTTTGATATTAGTAAGAGCTTCTTCAGCCAAAGGATGGTTGGGCACTGGAACCGGCTCTCCAGTGAAGTGGTCAGAGCACCAAGCCTGACAGAGTTCAAGAAGTATTTGGATGATTCTCTCTGGAACATGGTGTGACTCTTGGTAATGGTCCTGTGCATGGAAGAAGTTGGACTTAATCATCCTTTTGGGTCCCTTCCAATTCAGCATATTCTGAGATTCTGTGATTTGGCTAATGGGTCAACTAAGAAGGACTCCAGGTTAGTGTTCTGTATGGATCAGATACCACAGAATCCCAGAGAAGAGGAGACTCAGGGGGACCTCATCACAATCTACAACTTCCTTATGAGGGGAAGAAGAGGGGCAGTAAGAACAACTTTTGCATATTCCCTGCAGTGCTGGCCAAGGCAGACATCACGTACACTTATATATACACTCAGATAGATAAGTGACTGAAAAATATTTGTAAAAGGTCATTTTTTGGTGATGTAAACAAAAAAACAAAATTCAAGGAAATAGAGCTCTCAACTGAAGAGATTGATTTAGTACCCTTGCACTTCAGGAAATCAACCACTCTACTGCAGCCATTGGAGTAGTTTTCAAGTGGGCAAACACCTGGCTGATACATTTGGAAGGAAAATTTAACCATATATAGCTCTCACATCTCTAAATCTAATTAAAAGACAAGAATTTTCTTTTTGTTTTTTTTTTCTTTAATAACTGAGTATATTACTGAATCAACTTGTATGTCCACCTTAATTCATCTAAAAATTCATCTAATGTCAGTCATCACATTATGGGCCAAGCTTGTGCTTAAAAAAAAAATTTATATGTGTATATATATATGTAATTTAATCTGATTCTTAAAAACACAGATCTAAATCATGCATTTGGTGATGGGATAGTTGTTTTTTTTTTTTCCAAACTTTATAGAAATGTAGAAGATGGAAAAAAGCTGCTATGGGCAATCTCATCTACTGAGACACATGATTAGACATCTGACAGACTTGAACTGGAATAGTATCACCAGGCAACCAAACCTATTAACCTTTTTCCAGCAGCTGGTTGAATCTAAAAAGCTCAGCAGTATCAATTTATACATTTGCACAATCCTCAGTCAAATGGAAGTGGAGTGATTCAAGAGGGAAGGCATGTGCTGCTCCACGATGTAATATTAATAGCCAAGCTTGTGACAAAATTGCGCAGAAATATCAGCACAACTGTCTTGAATTAGGCATTTGAAGATAATTAAGCCAAAAATAGTATTTACAGACTGCTGGACATCATTTCAGATGATGTGTGTACGGATGGTGGTAATATGAAAGAAAGAAAAAGGGGTTTAACCAAATGTTCAAGGAATTGAAACAGAAAGTAGGTAAGAAACTAAGGCAGTGTAACTATATATAAAAAATATTGAGTTCAGAAGTTCTAGACTGTTAGATTTAATGGCATATGAGTTAGCACTTTTAAAAGGCTTTACATACTGCAATGACATGACTGCAATCAAGAAAAAGGATGACTTATGATCCAAAGAACAAAACCTGACCCAAACATTTTATATTATCATAATGCAACATTACACGTGCAAACAAAGGTAAATGTTAGTGAAGGTAATGGAAAATAATATGCATTCAGAATTGAAGGGTGGTTTAATACTGAGCTTTTTTGCAAACAATTATTTCAAAGAGAGAAATCCGTAAGTCATTTTGCTTTTCTTCCTTTTCCAGGCTTTACTTTTACTTTTCCTTTTCCTTTCCCTTTCCCTTCCTCATTAGTTGCATACACCTCTGCTGGATGCATTCAACTTTACGATTTATTTTCAAAGAGCAAACAATAGCCTTACTCACAATGTCAGTCTAACTAGTCATGCTCCTGGTATTTTTGAGCAGATTTTTTTGTTTGTTTTCATTCTTCTTCTTCATTTCTTTTTTTCTTTTTTTTTATGACGGCTCTGATTATCATTTTCATTCTTTGCTGTTAACAGCTGTCAGGCTTCTTATTCTCAGTATGGATGACCTCAAATAGCTAGAAAAGGCCTGTGAAATCAGTTTTTGAAGTCTGAAGAGCAAGAGATCTGCATGTGGCACTCACATTTTGCAGACGTCTGAATACAGAAATCGATATTTTTCAGAACACAAGTGTGCTGGTAGGTAAAGATGAGCGACCATCTTGTTTACCACTGAGCGAGTACTCTCTCTCTTTCCATCCCAGTGCCAGGACACCAGCCCAGGGTTTTTTTGGCTCTTGTGTAGCCATGAGTACTGGAGCAAAATACTACTGTTTAACTATGCAGTCTGCAGCATCCATACGATAAAACCACGATAAAGTGTCAGTCTGAGCTTTAGTTCCCTTTAGAAGGGAAAACCTGGGGAAAAGTGTCAGGGCTAAATGATGACTAGGAGACAATAAAATCCCTTCCTGCTGTATTACTGCTCACAGGGGAAATAAAAAGTGGTACTGCTCCTGTTATAGTAAGTCCATTGTGTAATAACAGGCTTGATGTCACCAAGAAATGCAGCCTGCTCAGACTGGAGAAGAGAAGGTTTTGGGAAGACCTTGTAGCAGCGTTCTGGCACCTAAAGAGGACCTACAAAAAGGCTTGAGAAGGACTTTTCACAAGAGCATGTAGTGATAGGGCAAGGGCCATTGGCTATAAGAAGCAGGAGTCTTGGTTTACATCAGGTTTTAGGAAGAAATTCTTTACTGTGAGGGTGGTGAGGCACTGACACAGGTTGCCCAGGGAAGCTGTGGATGCCCTAATCCCTGGAAGTGTTCAAGGCCAGATTGGCTGGGGCTTTGAGCAACCTGGTCTAGTGAAAGGTGTCCCTACCTGTGGCAACGGAGTTGAAACCAGATGATCTAAACCATTCTATGATTCTCTGACTCCAAGGAGTGCAGAGACAACAGTGCAGCTGGTGAACTCCATACTCTGTCTTGCCATTACTGTCCTTTGGTATCACTATGTGCACCTAAGCCCATGTCATGTCCCTGATCACTACAGATAGCGATGTAGTTACTCTGACTGGTTAAAGGTGCAGAGATGCTCCAGCCATCTCTGCTCATTCCAGTTCCTCAAGAATAATTGTGTCAAAGTAACAGTGACTTCATAATTTGGCCCAGTACCAAAGCTGTCCTAGGTTACAAAATGTTATATCATATATTCAAGATAGAGATCAGTATTTTTACACATATTGACAATAAGAAAACTAAACATGAAGTTAAGGTATAAACATTGTATAATTTATAAACATTTTATTTAGATTAGCAATAACTTGGCAACTGTATTGATATTTATTGCTTTGGGTGAAAATGGACCTTTCCTATTTACTTTCAATGTTGAGTATATACAACAGACATAGTAAAAAGATTAGACACACATGTGCACGTTTGTTCTAACAACTCCCATAAATGACCTCGTACAAGTGATGTATATGAGGTACTACAGCAAATCAAAACCAATATCAGATGTCAGGCATTTTCTGTCGCTATTCTCAGATCTAACCCAGTAGACCACTGTGACCTTAGACAAGTCATTTAGTCTCTGTTTCTATTTCGTGTTCACACTTTAATGGATCTGAATGAAATTGTAGTGAAATAGAAAATAGTTTGCTATTATTCTGAAATATTCCTGCATTAAAAACACTTAACAGAATGATGTTATAAAAGAATGGATGTAGGACTGCTGCAAAGCTGGAACACAGATTTTTGTGATCACATTGCCTATATTACTTAGAAGATACCTTGAGGGTGCTTCCTGTTTATGAGGTGATAATCATTTATTAAGCTATATAACTCTCAGGTTTATTATACAAGAACACAAATGTTCCAGTGTTAACAGTAAGAGCTCTAAAGGCATTACATAAAAAATAGGTTCTTCTTTTCATAATCAATCATACCCTTCTTGGTTTCCCCATCACTGCAACAGACTGTGTCTCCATTGTTTAGAGAAGTTAAGCAACACAGACAGAAACAGACAGGTTTTAGTTTGCATTTGATCTAAGAGGTCCATGGAATAATGTACATAATGGTGCAGCATATACAAGGTTTTTTGGCAGAAGAAAAACTGTGAATAAAGTCATGTCTTTTTGACTACAGACATTTTCAAATTCTAGAATAAAAGGACTTGATCCTTTAATGGTGTGAGGGATATTTGCAAAAAAAAAAAAAAAAAAAAAAAAAAAAAAAAAAAAAAAAAAAAAAAAAAAAAAAAAAAAAAAAAAAAAAAAAAAAAAAAAAAAAAAAAAAAAAAAAAAAAAAAAAAAAAAAAAAAAAAAAGAAAAAAGAGGCTTTTATGAAGCCTAAGTAGACAGGACTGATCACAACTTTCCACTTCATATTTGACTATAAGTTATTATATGATGAGTCAAAAGTCACATTTAATATTAATAAAATAATTCTATCTGGTGGAGACTATGATGATTTTGATCTGGAGCAAAAAGGTGTTCCAAAGGGAAACTCTGTTTTATATTACCAACATAATACGCTAAAGCATTCAGCTCTTTCTTATGACCAATCCTTTTTCTGCTGAAACCAGGGAAGTAAGGAAACCCTTCAAAATGATAAAAGAAGAGAAAGAATTCCAAACAAAGGTGTTGTAGGGAGTCTTTCAGTCATATGTACTTTTAAGACAGTTTGTACACATTCTGTCAAAAAAATATAGAACTGACATAAGTTCCATGAAAAAGAATATTTTAATCTGTCTCAGGAGTTCTTTGCCTTTATGTATTTGTCTGCCTTCCAGGAAATATGTATATAATATGCATAATTTCAGTGTGCCTATTTATTTCTTTTCAAAAAGTGTCTTACTGTTCATTTTCAGGAGGGAACACCGAAACCAACTTGCATGACAGTGGCAATATTGAACCCATTTTTTCTGGACTTCAGACACAGGACCTGAAAACATCACAGAATGTTTGCTACGTCTAGGTATTGAAATCCTACAGGCTGAAGACTCTCAAGGTCACTTCATCCCATGTCCTCTGTTTTCTTTCTGCCAACAGAAAGGTTTGAACAGGAGACTCTCTTATGACTTATTTGTAAAGGAATGGGATGACAAATGCTATTCTTACTTTGCAGTTTCTGCTGTAGTTCTCCCACAGACAACCACAATATAAGATAGAGAGATCAGCTGCAGCCTGCCAGTTCACTTTAGTACTTAATGTCAAGAGCTTATAAAGGAGTTTTCATGTCTAGTACTGTGTGTAATTATTCAGACTTTTACCGTGCCTATAATACAGAAAAAAATATATTTCTCTCTGCTTCACCATAGTTCTATAGAGTCATAGAATCCTTTAAGTTAGAAGGGACCTTAAAGATTATCTAGTTCTAACCCTCTGCCACGGGCAAGAACACCTTCCACTAGACCAGGTTGCTCAAAGCCCAGTCCTATCTGGTCTTGGACACTTTCAGGGATGAGACAGCCACAACTTCTCTGCACAATGTATGCACTGCAGTCTTTTGAGTTACACCAGTCCACAAAACACTTTTTTCTTTCCTTCTTTCTTTGAGAACACAGGAGTTAAAGTTTACTCCTTCCACCTTTTTAAGTTGAAGGATGTGAGAAATTTAGCACAGATATTTGTTCCCATGATAGACTCTCAGCATGCAGTAATGTGAAACCAAACACTCATTTGATTATAAATTCACTCAAAGGATTTGCAAAAAAAGAATTCCCCACAGCAAATGTCTGGAAAGCTCAAGCTGGTTTAAATTGAAACCTAAATTATTCTCTGCTAACATTAGTTTTCCCTTAAGAAATACATCTGCCATGTTCGTGTGTGTGGGGGGGGGGCGGGGGCGGAGGGATGAGACCTAAAGACCAGCAGCAATAAAGTCACACTCAGCAGTGGATGTTCTGCTCTTTCACTTCTTAAGTGGACTGCAAGGCATCTCAGCATCAGAAACAGGATCTGAATCTAAAGCAGTAAGGTAAAGCTTCTATTCCAATGTCAATGCTGATAGAGAAAAACAGCAAAAAAAAAAAGCAAAAAAATATTCATATAAAAGAACAGAATCATAGCATGCTTTGGGTTGGAAGGGACATTAAAGATTCTATACTTCCACCCCTATGGCATGGGCAGGGATGCCGCCCACTAGGAAAAGTAGCTCACGGTCCCATTCAACTTGGCCTTGAGCACTTTCAGGGACATTCCTCTGAAACAGGAATTTGTCCTAACAATAAAATGAATTTATCCCTCTTACCATCTCTTTTATTTTTTAAGCTTTTTGGCAAGCCTGAAAGAAACAGTACCATTCCAAATTCCTATAGAGGACTTTGATATTCTATATACTAACTTGAAATAAGAAATAAGTGGTTAAAATCCAGAAGGTTTGTATGCTGCAGGAGAGCCAGAGTTCTGTGCCATTAGCGCTGAGTACCATTACACCAAAAGGCATAAGGGAAAAATATTCTTTAGTTCTAGCACCCAGTCTGGGAATTTTTTTACGGGGAATTCTGATGATGTTCAGGCCCTGCCCTGGCAAGATGGGTGCCTGTTCTTGCTAGCTGGATTAATGAAGAAGATAGAGAGAAGTGAAGGAATCTTGATAGAGAGGTAAATAATTCTTGTGCTGACATTCCAGGTTATAAACTAACCTGGATAAGAAGATAAAGTAGGATAGAGTTAACAAATCCACAGAAATATGGTGGAATTATCTGATGTAATAAGTGGATGACTAATGCTGAAAATTTTAAGGTGTGATTTGTCTAATCATTTTAAATCCATGTTTACAGTAGGTCAAAAAAATTACCTACCCTAAAGAGTCCAGTTTTCTCCAGAGATAATAAATACAACCTGATGGGATTCCTGTAGATGTAATCGTCTCCAGTAAATATAACAAATACCAGCTTTAGTATCTACATTGCAAAATGATTTACAGGTTTGGTTTGCCGGTATTTGGGCATTTTTTTTCCTCACTTTCAAACAATTTTATTATATTCCTTAAGAACAGTTTGATTTATATATTTATGGGATATAACTCCTCACACTTTAAATAAAAATTAATTTTATTTGCGATTAAAAAAAAAAAAAAGCATCAATTACTTCCCGAAGTTAAAGTAAACTCATTTAAAATAAGAAAATACCTGTCTAAGTTATAAGTGGACATAGAAAACATGTCCCAGTTACAATTACAAGGACTGTAAAGACACATGATGGAAATATGAAAGAGTATGCTGTTTGCTTCAGAAAAGTCATGACTGGGGAAATACAAAAGTATACAAAAGAATTAGTGTCCTAAAGAAACTGCATAACGATTTTTGGTCTTTTAATTTTTTTTCCCCACCTTAATAAAAAAAAAATAACATCTCAGGTCACATTCAGATGTACAGTAGCATCAGATATTAACCATATTCACTAATGTTTTTTGACTATCCTGGGTGTAGCATGGACCATTCCTATTTTCCTGGCCCTTTCCTTCCTCAAGCACTAGGAATCGCAATGAGAACTGCTGGATATATCAAGAATACATCCAGTATATTCATCCAGGCAGCAGCAGAAAGGTGCTTATAAATCAAAGTATATTCTGGCTTCTGTTAAAAGAGATAGATGAACTTATGCTGCAAAAGGAAGCAGATGTGTACATTGCTGTGACACCAGAGTAATCAACTGCCTATCTATATCACACAGCAGCCAAAGAGGCTCAGTGGCTGGATTAACCTTGACCCAGGTTAGTCTTGGTTAACCTCCTCTACAGGAAGGTCTAAGCCTTCAGATTGTCCTTTAGACACCACTGTTGCTGTCAGGATGCTACAAGTGAATATTGGTGTGAAGTATTCCTAAGGAAATGTTAGTTGAAGGTCCCCTGATAGCTGTCAGAGGGCTCAAGACCCCTTCTGTCTTCCATACAGACAGCAAGACTGTGATTAGCAGTTAGTTTTTCCCAAAATGCCCATTTGGCTCAGCAGGCTGATCCCTTCTGACAACTGCTGTCTACAAAACTAAGCGTAGAGTTGGGTTCTCTCCATCAACTCTTTTACTTGCCTGGATGCAAGTCAGAGCCACAGTAAGCACAAAGTCATAGCTCTGTATCTGTATCTTTTGGTGTTTCAGTTGAGAATTGCTACCAAAGGGCCTGTTGTGCCAGCAGAGACACTATGTTGGGATGGCGCAGTCACTGAAAACATTGTCAAGCTTGAAGCATGTGGAAAGGTGTTCTTGTAGGGAGCTGCAGACATACTTATTGGCAGGTAATGCCTGAAAGTAATTCTTCATACTTGCTGTGGAGATCTACAAGGTGAAGAAGTCTCTCTGTTAGAGATGTTCCATATAGTTAGGGAGGAGACACAGAGACTTTTAGGGTGCCTAAAAGTGATCAAATTAACTACGTGAAGGAAATGCCTCTTTCCTTCCACTTGACTGTACATGGAGTCAAAGGCAACCATAATGCAGAAGTCTAAAATGTTACTGCACATACCCCACATCAGCAGATTTTGAAAGCAGGACTCAAGATTTGTTTTTGAATGCCTTAAATAAATTGAGAATAGAAACCTGGAACTACTTATATTATTTTCTTTCTAATGGCTTTCATTTTGTGAAATGCACTTTCAAATGAATTTATGTCATTACTCCTTTATAGTAAATATAATATTTGTGGAAAGTAATTATTCTTTGTTGGTACAACACGTGTATATGATCACTCTTTTGTTTAAATTAGATTTTAAATTATTTGTTATCAGAGCAATTGCACAATATTACTGGCAATGGCCTTAAAAACACAGGTTTCTGCTTCAAGGGAAAAAAGTATAGGCAGTTACAGTCAAGGCAGCAGAGAAGATGACTATCTTCATCCCACACAGGGTCAAAGGAAAATGTACAAGCACTAGTTAAAGTACTGCTGATTAATATAAAGACTTGTTATCAGTTTGTGCTGAAACCACATGTACTGTGTTTTTGTACCAAGGTTTTGGTAGCAGGGGCACTACAAAGGGTGACTGCTGTGAGAAGTTGCCAGAAGCTTCCCCCATGTCCAGTGTAGCCAATGCCAGACAGCTCCAAGATGGATCCTCTGCTGGATAAGGCTGAATCCACCAGTGATTGTGATAGATCCTCAGGGATAACGTATTTAAGAAAAGGAATAAAAAATCACACTCAGAGCAACATCAAAGGGACAAATAATGAGAATATGTGAGAAAAACAGCTCTGCGGACACCAACGGCAGTGGGGAAGGAGGAGGAGATGCTTCAGGCAACGGAGCAGAGATTCCTCTGCAGCCTGTGGTGCAGACCATGATGAGACATCTGTGCCCCTGCAGACCATGGGGGACCCCACACTGGAGCAGGCAGATGCCTGAAGGATATTGTGACTCCTTGTGAAGCCTGTGCTGGAGCCTGCTCCAGCACAGAGAGAAGAACCCATGCTGGAACAGTTTTTTTTGCAGTACTTGTACTGGTCCCCCTGAGGGACCCCAGATGGAGCTATCTGAAGGACTGCACTCTGTGGAAGGGATCCACATTGGAGCAGTTTGTGAAGAACTGCTACCCATAGGAAGGAATCACATCACAATGCCAATGCCAAGTCACTGCATAGCACAGTTGGTTGAGAGGCAAAGTGTGCTTGATTGAGAGTGCCCATTTAATCCCATTTGATGATGTAAATTAAATCTAGGAAATTGTTTTACGAGCCAGGAGGTAACTGAAATGAATAGATTTCAGGACAGAAGACTTGTTCAGGTGTCTGCTTGGAAGAATCATATGAGATTTGGTCCCAGAGGGAATCTGGGTCCAGAATAACTTGAAAAGCTTGAAGAGTCCATCCTAATGAGCAGGAAGTCAAGCAAAGTGATAGAAAGCCTTCAAGGATGAACAAGGAGATCCTGACTTAAGTCAAATGTACAAAGCATTCAAATGAAGTAGGGATAGGTCACTCAAGACAAATAGTCTGATCAAGTGTGCATGGGTAGGGTTAGGAAAATATAAACTGACCTGGATTTTAATATGGTGATAGATTTGAAGGGCTACAAGTAGGACTTCTATAGGAATTTCAGGAAAAAAAGGGAAAAGGAAAGAAAATATGTGCCAACTGCTGAATATGACAGGGGATCTGGTGGCAAAGGATATAGAAAAATGCAGTGTACTCAATGTCTTCTGTTTGCTAAGGTTTGCCTCAGTAATCCCAGGTCCTCAGACAAGAGGAAAAGTCTGGAGTAAGGAAGACTTATAACCAAGTCATGGAACATTTGAAAAACTGGACATATTCCAGTTAATGGGATGTGATGAGATTCACCCATGACTGCTGAGGACCAGTGTCATTACAAGGGCACTCTAGACTGTCCTTGTAGGAATGACAATCAGAAGTTCCTGAGGATGGGAAAAAAGCAAGGACAGCAGTTTCAAAACAAGTGATTTTTGATATTGAATCAATCCATTCCACAATACCAGGCACCTAAGCATTTGCAAAAAGCCAAGTGGATATTTCAAAAATTTTGAGCATCCTCTTTGACATGACTCAGTATATCTCACTGAGATATCCTTAACTGCTTCTGAAACTTTGCTTAGAAAGAGAGCGAATGACACAAGGAAGTTCTCACACTAACTATAATCAAGCGGCATTCCAAACATGGTTCAAAGCCAGGAAAAAAGGAGAACCTATCATGTGACATACACAAAACAAACTACACTTCTTCATTCCTGGAAGCTACAGAAATGGTTGTAGTCACCAGGTATTTTCATAGTCCAGCAGTCACAAGAGGCTTAAACAACTTTTTTTATTGAGAAAACTAGTCATCTTTACAGGATTACTCCCATTAATAAAGTAAATAAATTGGCGGCATTTTCAAAGTTTTTTGACAAAGAATAAAAATAAAATCATAAATATTCACCTTAAGAAATTGTACTTATATTCATTTTAAGGATATTTGTAGCCCTTTTTTTTTTTTCTAGAAACCAATTTTTTTTTCAATTAATCACAAAATATACTGCCAGAAGCAGTGTTAAAAGCCAGTTCCTTCCTTAAATTTGTTCATACTTACTTGGAAAAGGGCCATTTTTTAGTGAATTTTTCTGTCTTATTTTTGAGTTTGTTGCATACATTATGATGCATGACACTAAAGCAGCATGTTTCTTTTAAATTTAAATTACAATTCAGAAAATCATAACACAATGGCATCATAAAAGCAAAATAAAAAAATTAAAAAAAAAAAAAGGGAGGTATTTCTGTTTCCATCCCCTAGAAGACAAAAACAAGGAGCTGTGTAGAAGTGAGCAACCATCAACCTAATCTGGATCAGCTCATTGCAATCTATTTGAATGAATTAATATTTAGGGTGTACTGCAATCTATTGGAATGAAATAATATTTAGGGTGTCTGGTTTCCCTGTAACAGAAGTAGGTATTTTTAAACAAGTAGAAAAAATTACTGAATATGAAGCTCACCTATTACATAAGTGACATTGACATATATTTTTCTTCTCTCCCCTTCTGCCTTTAATTTAAAAGAAAACACAAGTGAATGAATGGGGCAAAGAAAATGCAGTATGTATCAGCCTACACTCTGATGCTTGTACTCAGAGAATTACTCGGAGTGTAACTCTGCTTATTTATATAAGAATACTTCAAGAAAAAGAAATCATCATAACTAAGGATGGTATCTTCCAATGGCCAAACAAGAAATAGTGGCAGCTTATTTTTTTTCTGTGTAAAGTCATCTCCTAAGTTTTTCTTATGAAACACCTGTCATAGCCCATTTTATGGCATGTAGCTCACTGGGCTTTTTTTTTTTTTTTGACTACAAGGTCATTCTGTTATCACTAACTATATAATCTCCTGTACTGATCATACATTCTCTTTGCAGAATTTAACCTCACTGTTGCCAAGGCTTACTATTGGGTACCAAGCCTTACTGTATAGTCTTCCATAATAAAAGGTTGTTTCAGTTAATGGCAGTAGAGTCTTAACTTTGCTCCTCTGACTGAAGAACTCTTAATTCCTATTTACTAAGAGAGATATTTTTAGCTGGACTTTTATAAACATAGGCTATTCTTAACTCAATAATTGGGTTTGGATCAAAAAATAGGGTTTCGAACGTGCATCAGAAGACTGGTAAATTCTTTGTTCTGCTGATTGAGTTGCATAAACAGGTCACTCAAAGCAATAAGTTATGGGAAGAAAACATGTTGCGGCACCAAACAAGTCCTATCTTCTACCAAGATGGTAATTTTAGCCCATGTCATAAATTTTCAAGAGTAGCCAAATAAATATCAAGGTATTGATTCTGCATATCTGTCATTATATCATCCTACTGATTGATCTTTTCTTTCCCTGAGACTTTTCTGGACTTTCATTTTCAGGATCAAGTATTTACGTGAGGCCATTTAACATACAGTTCTATTTATCTTATTTTGAAAACATTTTCTCTCCCAATTACTGTAAGATTACATTTGTTTCAGAACGTACTGCCTTAGTGGAAACATTTCTTGTTGGTTATTTGATAGATTGCTTGCTGATAACACTAATAAGAGCAGCTGGAAAAAGGTAACTACTGACAGGTTATGCACCAGAAGAAAATAACACAGAGTATAATACAGGCTATTGGACAAAGCAGTTTAGAAATTCTGCATTTAGTGGCAATAAAGAACACTTGGACAGATTAGATAGATAGAGTCCAGACAATGATTTTTTCAGCAGACCTCACCATTCCCTCAGTTTACATCAGAAACCTTTGAGCCTAGTGCTGGTGTTGGCTGGGATAATTTTCTTCACAGTATCTGGTATGGGCCTGTGCTTTGGATTTGTGTTGAAAACAGTGTTGACAACACAGGGATATTTTTGTTATTGCTGAGCAGTGTCAAGGCCTTTGCTGCTGCTTCTCCGCCCATCCCATCAGCGAGGAGGCTGGGGGTGCACCAGAAGTCTTTAGAGGAAACAGCTGGTTCAGCTGACCCCAAATGACCCAAGGAATATTCCAGACCATATGGCATCATGCTCAGCATATGAAGTTAGGATAAGAAGTAGGAAGGAGGGGATATTAAGGCTGATGGTGTTTGTCTTTCCAGGTCACCGTTACATGTGATGGAAACTTGCTTTCATAGGGATGGCTGAGCACCTTCCTGCTGGTGGGAAGTGGGGAATGAATCCACTGTTTTGTGGTGCATGTCTTTATCTCAGCCCACGAATTTTCTCACTTTTACTTTTCCAGTTCTCTCTCCTGTCCCATTGTAGGGAGTGAGCAAATAGCTGTGTGGGACTGAGTTGCCACATGGGCTTAAACTACAACAATCTCCATTAAAATTTCTTGTAATTTAAAATTTAACCTGACATTTATATTCCAAACATTCCTTCTTATTTCAATACTATTTCCTACCAACGTGCTTTGTCACTTAGATCACCAGTAATCTTTTCTGCATTAATAGCAGTTGGGGATGATAGTTTTGAAATGCATCTGAGGAAAAGAAAAAAAATGATTACATAAAACTGAAAGCAGCTGTGAAGTGTTATAAAGAAAGCTATGAATCAGAGTAAGTAGGTTTAATTTAATCACAGACATTAAAAGATAATTGGATAGAAAGTCCAGCCTGACTTTTAGGTGGGTACCTGCAGGTCTTTTAATTCATAATGATAGGCCTGGCCATGTGACTAAGATTACAAATTGCCTTTTCTGATGTCAATGGAAGCCTTGATGGGGGAAAAAACAAAACAAAACAAAACAAAAATACCAACAACCAAAAAGAATCCCCCAACCAACAAATCAATAAGTTAAATATAGCATTTTTGCTGTTTTTCAGTTTTTTAACTGATCTCATCACAGTGTTGGAAAAGACCTTCCACAGATTATTTCATGCACTTAAATGAGACTACTGATATGACTGTGTTTTCTGCTGTTATTCTACTCTCCTTTCTACGTCTTCTCTGATTCTCTCTTTCCCCCGCTTCTGCTATCCTCATGGTTCTCATTCCATCTACTTATTTCATTACTTCAGGCAGACCCTACACTAAATAAAAATGATCAGCAGTTCAACAATAACTGATAACATCTGAGTGCAAGTGCTGAGCAGAATTAGTTAGCACATAAAGGAGAATATGTGGTCGAGGAGAAGCTTAGATACTGCTACCACAGCTCCTGGTTGCTGGTAAACTAGGATGACAGCAACACAGTGACTACATTAATTTTCCTCAAATTCAGCAGGATTGGATTGCTTTCAATGTATTGATTTTTTAAATTGTTTTTTATATTTTAACCTGATGAAAGCTATATATGCAACTTGGGTCACTGGAAGAGCCCATATATGTTTAATGCCTGACTTTTCTGTTCTACAGTGTTGAATTAAAACAAGTGGGTCTGATTTCCAGCTTACTTAAATTTCTGTAACCATGTTGATGAACTTATGCACATCAAAATAAGCCAAAAATCAGATCTATTTTTCTAAGACATCATAACGTCCTCAAGTGATATCAGTATCCCAAAACACTAACACATTCTTCATCAAATAACTTTCTGCTAGAAATACAATACATTTTTGGCCAAATATGCTTGTGTGAAACAAGTTAGACTGCCTTTTCTTTATCCTTCTCATTTTTGCCAATATATGTGTTATTGAACCTAAGGTTATCTTGCTAATAATAATGGAGTGTTGATCTCATCCTCCTGTCTGGAGAAACAGAACTGTACCTCTGTGTCTGTGTCTTATAAGAGAAGTGTAATATCCTTCTAAGGAAAGAGATAAGTCAGTACATAGGTAAGTAAACAAATCAATAGGAATTTTGGTTAGAAATTTCAAAAAAGGAAAAAATCAACCAAAAACATCCCAAACCAACAGAGTCATATTTTACCTCATCTTTACTTCCCCAACCTACCAGCAAAAATCACTTGGTTATATCAATTCTCTTTCTTGGCTACAACAAATGGTTAAAGCAAGATAGGGATGATCAGGTGTTTAAAACAGTACAATTACAGCTTGGAAGACTTTTGTTTTGCAAGCTCTGTTTGGTGTTAATATCTGAGATGACTTGTTCTCTTTCAAAGACTGTCATAGAAAAAAATAAAGCAAATGGCAACACACAAGCCCATAAATCTCATGTTGACTACAAGTGCAGCAAGAAGTCTGCAATCTCCTGATACCAAAGCAAAGAACATAATTGTGAGAAATGACTATAATGAGATCGTGAACACAGAACACTGTGTACAAAAGATACAGGCACAAAGGGCTAAATGATAGGATTTGTGCAAACAACCTGAAAATGGCTCCCTGTATATTTAGAGATGATCCCATGTGAGTAGAATAAAAGCCACAGAGACAGAAAAGAAATACCAAAGACAAATAAGAACAAAATTAGATTTTATTTTTCCTTTTAATTGGGTAAGTGTGTCTCAGGAAATACAGCTGCATTCTCCAGGGGTAGAAGGAAAAGGAAGACTGAAAAAAGAGGGGAAAAAAAAGGGAACACTGTGGCAGAAGAAACAATGGTTACAAATCCTTATGATCCTTGAAACAACCACCACCACCTGCAGTATTTGCCTGTCCTTGGCACTGGAATATTATTTAAACTTAAGTAGTTTTATTGCTTGCTTTCACAACAGAGGGTACTGTGGAAATAATACTGTTAATGATGTATTTAGCTGTCCAGAGACTAGAAATACTGTTGGGGGAGGGGGGAGGGATGGGAAGAAGAAGAAAATATCTGACTTTTCTGTAAGAAACAGGTTTCCTCTTGGTATCTTCATTCGCATTCTATTTATAGCTGTCTGGAGCTTTCAGGTGTTAAGAAATCTGTTTCTTAGTTTTTTGGTTTGTGCCTTTTGTGTTATTTTCTGTGATTGTATTTGAATAACCCATTTCAAAAGTCAATTTGTCTGCACATCCTCTCTGTTCAGTTAAATGATGTACCAAGGGATACTTTTTTTTTCTGTTTTCGATATTTTCTTGATAACATCCTGCACGGGAAGGAAACAGAAATGGAAATAATAGAAATCTGCAACGAAAACTTTGAGATTCAGTGAAGATGATTTTAAAATCTGCAAAATCACTGGAGTGGCAGTAATCAGAAACCCTTTTTACAAGTGATGTGGGCAGAAAGCCTATAAAGTTTCTGGGCTTGTAATATAGGCACAGATCATCATATGCTAGCTCTAGTTAGACAACATTAGGCCTACAAAAGTGGCAAGCATTTGCTGGAGGATTTAGGGTGTAACCTGACCTGGAAAAACTTGCTATAGTTTTAACACCAGCTATCTTCCAGATGTTCGTCTGTATCTGTGCTGGGAAATTTACTATGAAGTTCCTAGACGTTTACTGATCTGGGTAGACATAAGCTCAGTTTATGATGCAGATATATATTCATTATCTTCAAAATGAATTAAAACAAACTATTTTTACATTTCTGACTCACTTCAGCCAGTTTGGAAAATGACTGTGAAAAATCAAACAGTTTAACTGTTCAATTTTTAGACTCTTCTTCGACATAATTAACTTCCTCCTAAAGAGTTTCCAAACATTTCAGGAACTAGAATAGGCCAGGGACCATTCCCAGGAGATAATCTGAATGTAGTTTTTGAATGAAAAGGCTAGTATAGATGTAACATATTTGATCTTGCTCAAACCCCTTGCTCCTTTAGTTTTCCTTTCTGCAAAATAGAATAACATGATTCTTCCCACTCTCCAAAATATATAGGTGTATTCTGAAACAGCTGTGTAATACATAGCAATGAGGGCAGAAATGGGAAACTAAGGGTGATTTGTATCAGTTAAGCATATGGGTTTTCAAATTAACTGCTTGAAAATGCACATTCAAATGCAGGGAAAAGCTAGGCATTTCTGTAGTTTCCCTCCTATTACATGTTTGTCAGTCTTCTAACATCAACAGAGACATAGTGACACCAACATATCTCTCTCTGTCATCTACTTCCACTAACAGAGCTGTGAATCAGGAGCTGTGGAAGTCTGTGGAAGTTTTGGAAAGCACTGAGGAATTACAAACTTTGCTATGAGTGATAGAGAACTATTCACACTTGGCCCGCTGCTGTCTTCTTTGAGGTCTGGGTATCATGTTTCCTTAACAAGATTAAAAAGGATGGATTGTTTATAAAATAAGCTTGTCCCACATGACAAGTTCTCAACCAGCAGGGCTAAAGATAAACTGCCTGGGCTGAATCTAGGCAAAAGAAGCCCCAGGGAGTTTGTTTCCTTAAGGTCTGTTCCACAGATGCCTGACACTTTTCCTGCATATGCCACAGGAAAATCCAGAAAAAAGATAAACCCAGAGGAACTTCAGGACAACTCTGACACATGCAATACAAGATGAAGGTATAACATTGAATACTTCTGGATATCTCTAGGTTGGCTTATATTGTCATTTATTGAAATACATCTTTTATTTAATATGCAAATTCCCTTTTACATATACTTCAGCTTAGCCATTGTCCACCTGGATATAAGATGGTGGAAGAGCATTTGATGTTCTCTCTGATGCTCAGTCCTGATTCCAGGATTCTCCTGACCATTTCTAATATTGCCTTAATGGCTAGTGGCTAATAACAGCAAGCTATCCCCTCTTAAGCCACTGAACAAGAAGCAGTGTCTGCTGTTGTTGGCAGACTTTTTCAAATTTATGTTGTACACATTATACATGCATCTGCATTATTATAAGCTTCCTGCTCCCATCAGCAATGGTAATTGCAACCTATTTCTATAAACTTCATTGAACTGGTACATTTCAACAATGCCCCAGAAAGAAGGCTACTCCAACTACTGTATATATTTCTGTTGTTTATGAATCAACTTTATGATTTTAATTTTGAAACTGTTATTAAAGAGACAGATTGCATTTAATAACAATTTTAGTATTGCCTGATGCTTTCACCAGCAAGTAATAAAGCAAACTAAAATTAAAACAAGAATCCACTGCTAGGAGGCAAGCACATAGAGAAGGTGATGGTTTGTTGTTCTAACCTCAATAAAATATCAGCAGACACAATATTTCTGTCATTGTGGTGCTTATTCTCCTGGTTGCAAAAACAGCCTGGATGTACTGGGAGTTATTTTTCCAATTGAAAACAAAACCTCCTTTCTCCTGCTCTGTCCTGTGTTTAGGTTCATCATGAAGACTCGCTGCATGAATTTTGTACACTCAGGTCCATTCATGCCCAAACTGTCTTTGTTATTTTTACATGTGGTTTTTGCTCACTATTCAGTAGAAATGCATTATTTACTACAACAGAATGAATTTCTAAGTGATTGGTGCTATACATACTGATTCTTTGTCAGTCATAGAGGTTCTGAATTAGCACTTCTGAAATGGTCATAACTCATCACTAAACAATACAGTGGAAAATGTTTCTCAGGGATCATTCTATTGTCAAAAAAAACCTTAATTGCTCGATCCGTATGCAAGCACATGTATCCTAGTACATTAAATTGAAAACACTGATAATATTTATCTTTACATGGCAAAATATTTAATATTCTTCCAGAGTCTTGGGTCCAGTTCCATGTGATCTCATCTTTGGTTTCACATCAGGGCCAAATTGAGCAGTGATATGTTTTTGGACAAAATCAATTTATAATCTCCCAAGCAATATTCAAAAATGACTGGGGAGTTACCATGGGTAAGGACCAATTCCAAAAGTCAAGTTATGTGTTAATGCCTTTTTTGGAGTGTGAAAGCATTTGACAGTATGGATAAAGTTCATTCTGTATGTATTGGTTACAGTACAGAGGACAGTCTTGAGGATATTTAAAAAGTCAAAATTAAATACTTCAGACACAGTCTTTTATACGGTATTGTCCCATTAAACTCTCACTCATTTCACATATAGAAGTTGTAAAAAGGTCAGTTTGTAATCAAGAGGAAATGAGTCTTACTAAGTGCTGTATTCTGCAGGGTCTATAAGACGAGTTAAGAAATATAGATCTTTACTGTTCTTTAATCCATATAGAAACCTAATCATCACTGCCCTGTGAGCAGTTCTGTTAGTCACCTAATGCACTACAGAAAGGCTCAAGCTTAACTTTCCCTGTGTTCAGTGCTACACAAAGCTATAGGAAATTAGAACCTTTTAGATAGGGCACTACCTGATAGCCATGTCTGGGGACCACTGCTCTTGGGGTGAGGAAGCCTGATCTTAAAGCAGTTTCAATCAGGTCTGGGGATAGTGTGAGTACTGCAAGCCTCAAAACGATTTAGGGTGAAAGGGAAACTTGCACATAAGTGATACAGCTAAAATTGAACAGAGGACTTCTTTTGTAGTCAGAAGCATGAGCAAATAATGGCAGAAAGGTGCAGCTTAGGTTAATCAGATTCTTCTTTCCCCATTTGTGACCTTGATCCCCTGTTTTATTTAAGAAAGAGATGGTGCTTCATAGCTGCTACCACAATGGAGAGTTCTTAAACTTGAGTGCTAATGTTATGGAATGATTCATGTGAGAAAGAGTGGCTCCTTTACATCAAGACATTGATCTCCAGTGCTTTAGTACGTGCATATATATTGCTTTTAATTTCCCACATTCTGTTTGCCTATAACAAAATTTCAATTAGAGAAAAAGGGAGAAAGCTTCTGTTTGCATGCTTGTACAAGGAATTATTAACAATGAGAAGAGAAATGCAAGATAGTTTAATGGGGGTTTTAGCAAAATATTGTTTTCTATCGTTTTGCCTGAGAATGCAAATTCTTTAAGTAAATATGAACTATTATTTGTGAGTCATTTGTGTATAATTTCTTTGTGATTCAGAGTTAAAATATGTAAATATTCTAGATGTCACTCTTCAAAAGAGAGTAACTTGCATTCACAGAAACACTTTATTCAGTTGGAAACAGATGACAAAATATGGCAAAATAATAGGAACTTGCAGTGCTGCAATTGCTTAAAACTGAAAGGCAGAAAAGAAATGTACTTTTGAATTCTTGTGTTGTTCTGGTTCTTCTGATAAGAGGACATTTTTCCTTTGTATGGGAAAAGCTAGGGTGACTCTGGTGTCTTGCTTGGCACCCCTTGTTCACAGGCTTGTGCCACTCTCAGGGCAGAGGTAATTTCAAAAAGTAAGAGATGGATTCATTGAAATCAATGGGAGTTCTTTAAACTGACATCTGTGGGCACTGGATCAAATCCTATTTTAAATGAGTGGCTGAGCCATTGCCAGGAAAATCCTAGAATCAGTAGGTTGTAGTACAATGCCAGCTTTGGCAGCGTCTTGAAGAGATGCATCTTCTGGGGAGGCGGGTCAGATCTCCACATGCCAAATTCAGCAGCTGGCAGAATGAGTTTGGCTGAGTGAAAATTGAAATGTCCAGCAGAACAGTATAGAGACAAATTAGATTTGTTGAAGATCCTTAAAAACAAAGATTTGTGTTTTCCATTCATGTTTCCCTTATCAGGGAATGAGACCCTTGTCAAAGTCTGTAAAAGGAAAGGAAGACTGCAATATATGATTACTACTTACTGCAGCAAAACAACTCCAATTCAAATTGTACAAAAAAGATGCATTACGTGGAAACAGAAGGGAAATGTTCAGTTAAGCTACTCCTGCAGTCCTGAGTGTGCATTCTACTTTCCTTTCTGCCTGCCTGGCCAAGTTCATTTCCAGTGGGAACTGGTCTGGAAGGACATGATTCAACAGGTTTCTGTCTGATACATGTTATTTACCCAGGCTGTACTTTCTGATCCAAGAAATGCTTCCAGCTCTAACACTGTAAAAATGACAGTAATATTCTTCTTATGCAACCATGAGAAGTCAGTAAGTGATATAAGGAATATCCTTCAATTTTTCAGCTACTTTCTGGGCTGGATATGATAATGTGCATTAATCAGCGCAATCCACCACCAAGCATTTCAGTAAAATCTTCAGGAAAAAAAATGACTTCTTGAGTGAGTAAACCACAGTGACAATTTGGACCATGACTGCAAACAGAATCCTTTAAATTACAACAGAAAAGTCTCCCTACAGCATTGCTAAGGTAGATGTATGCACACATATTCAATGCTAAATTAACTCAGTAGATTAAAAGGGGAATTCCCCAGTGATTGTAATAAGGTACCAGTAAAATGCTGGGTTAGGTGTTTTTTTTTTTTTTTTTTTTTTTTTTTTTTTTTTTTTTTTTTTTTTTTTTTTTTTTTTTTTTTTTTTTTTGAGATACATCATTATAAATATGTCTCTTACTTTTAAAGGAGGGAAAACAGGCATTGTGTTGAGTGGGATCAAAGACTGACAGATGCTGACTGCAACTATGGGATGCCAAACAATTAAAAAAAAAAATCCATTTCCTGTCACTGAGAGAATTAAGGTCTGCCTGAAAGTAACAAAGTAAAAATATTGAAATAATGTTGCCTACAATCCATCCATGAGAAGTTTGGTTGAGAAAAATTGCTGGGACAGCAAACTGTGGGAGAAATGAGTCATATCTCTCTATCTTGGTAACAGAACAGTGCTGTAGCAAACAGCTTCACCAAATGAAGCATGGATCAACAGGTGAATTACCAAACAGGTGACATACACAAACACCCCTCAATGCTAATACCAAAAGATACCAAATGGCCTTGGGCAAGACAAGTCAGAGCATCATAGGTGCCTAAAGTGTCATTCTTGTGACAGATCTATGGAAGGAAGGGAGGAAAGAAAGAGGGAGGGAGGAAAGAAGGAAAGAAGGAGGGAGGGAGAGAGGAGGGAAGGAGAGAGCATCAATTTTATGTCAGATTTATACTGAATTTGATGCAGGGATCATATCAATGGAATGGAAACATACGAACACTTCAGGACCTGAAGCGGTAAAAATACTACATTTTTTAAATGGAGAACTTGAGTAATGTTGACTTGAGAAAGGAGACATACAATACTTCTGAGTTTCAAAGAACCCTGACAAAGAAAAGAATAAAACAAATAATTTCCAGAAATCTTGATCCTTAAGCCTTAAAATTCTATCGTTGTCTCTGCACAGCACTTAAAATGTAAAAAATAAAAGATGCCCTGCAGGTCATGTAAAACTTTGCAGCTCCAGGGTTTCACCTGTTAAACTGCCGGAGGAAACAAAGTGAAAGAGTCAAAGACAAGTTACAAAACAAGCCAAAATACCCTGCAGAAAAAAACAAACTACAAATCACTAAGGTGCAGAGACTATAAACAATGATAAATAGTATACTAGGGAGGCAAGCAGGTAAAACACCCCAACAGTCATGACACCTGCCAGGAAAATACACTGGAGACCAACCTGAGCTGACAATGCAAGTCGTGTCGCTCTATTCTCAGTTATATCTAGGAATTTTGCAGAGCTCTTTGAAGCAAACAGTTGATAAGTCCTTTCTGCCTGTTCTTCTATTCCTCTACCATGCAAGACTTATTGGTGCACTATTGAAATAAAACTTTATATCCAGATCATTGCACTCAGTATTTCAATGGTTGTAAGAACAGCTCATATCACCGAGGAGAGCTTGCTCTTCACTAAAAGGAAGAAGGTTCAGTTATAATCATGAAAATGTTATATTATTGTATTTGTCTTCATACTCATTCAAGTCTCTTCTCCTGTTAAAAACACCTATTCAAAACGTATTTTAACATACAACTAAATTTTTTAAACTGAGGTTCCTCCCTATCTAAATGAAGTCAAAGCTACAGTGACCTCTGTGAAAAGACTGGAATAAGAAAACATGTGATGCAAGAAATCTGTCAAAAACAAGACAGACACTTCTTTTTCATCAGAGCACTGAAGTTGCAATGAGGAAATTCTGATCAAGAATATCAGCAGCCCAAATGTTTGAAGGGAAGACAAAAGAAATTCTGGTAATATATTAAGAAAACCCAACTGAAGTCCAACTCCTGATACTGCCTTTAGCAGGGCAATCCTGGGGTGTTGTTTTCATCAAGGACCAAAGACCAACTTCTCACAATGGAGATTTGGGAAATAACTGCTAGGTGTTATCAACAGGTAGAAAGGGCATACAGACAGTGACTTAAAAAGCAGGATAATTATGAGTGATCTGAAGTGTTTCAGCTGTATTTTCCACATCATTTAAAAATGATCCCTTCTTCCTGTCTTATTCCTCTTAGTCTTCACATATTCAGCTTAGAGGATGAAGGGATATACTCTAGATCTGTGACCAATATTAGAGCAGAGAAGGGTGGAAATTCTAGAATATCTAAAGTATGCAAAACTAGTGTACACTACACAGGTCAAAGGGCTATTGTGATGGGTGATGGGTAAGCAAAATCTTTTTTTATTATTATTACTTTTTTTTTTTTTTAATTTCCTCAGTGGAAGAAAAAATAGAGAATATTTTCAGGAACATGAGAACTGCCAGGAAACATTATCGTTACTGTGCAGGCTGCTCCTCAGGGGACCTCTCTGTGATCTCTGGGGTGTCCATGCACTTGTGGTGACACCTGGTGGCCGAAAAAAGAATTTAGAAGAAATTGCATAAAGATGGCAGACAATTTGTTTTCTCGGGGCTTGTTAGATTCACAATGTCCAGGTTAACTTAACATATCCATGCTGAAAATGATATTGATCAAATCTGCTTCCCTGAATCTTTTGCTGAGCTCCTTAAAAAGTCATCTGGCAAGACAAACAAATATTTTTTTTTGTCTGAATCCTGAGAATGGTGGTTATGTTTCCCATTTTCAATTATCAAATCATAAATGCTTGTGATCAAGGTGCAGTAAATTACAACAGCACCTATCAGCACACTCACTGACACATATTCCTGCAGCAGATATGCTTAGAATTATAGAATCATAGAAAGGTTTGGGTTGGAAGGGATCCTAAAGATCATCGAGTTCCAACCCTCCTGCCATGGGAAGGAATTGCCACCCAATACATCAGGTTGCTCGAAGTCCTGTCCAACCTGACTTGAGCATTTCCAGGGGTGGGGCATCCACAACTTCTCTGAGCAATGATTAGCAGTATTTACGATATCGTGTTTGTAGAGCAACTTTTCTGAAATATTTGCATGGTTTTCGGAGGGCTGGATTCCAAATCTTGGTCACAGATTACACATTGCAATCTCTGTTTATTTTTTTGTTTTATTGTTTTCTTTCTTGTTAATAAATTGAAAGCAAACAGGATTTTTGGATTCATGGTTTTCTTCTCAGGAAGAAGCAAGAAAATGGTACAAAATGGATTATGGTAAGGGTAGTTTAAGTTATATTCCGACCCTGGAGCTGGAACACACCTGTTCATAAAGTGCTTACAAATTTCCAGTGCTTCCAGGAGACTCACATGCCCATCATGGTTTCCAGGAAATGATTTCATCCTAAACCCTAATTCCACATGCAGAGGAGTAAATAAAGGCTGCTGCCCATGAAAACCCATAGGTGGGAGTCACAGCCTGAGCAAAACTGACCACCTTTCCTCTTTTCAAATGTGAAAGATGTATCCCATTCAATAACTTCTGCCACTGTTACAAAGCCTCTAACTCTTGTTAACTAATTAACTGCTGCTTGCCCCAACAGTGGTTATTTAATTTAATGTAATGAGTGCCATGCAAGTATAAAAAATGAGATCTACCTCTCTTGTTTGGAAAAATATCCAGCATAACCAGCAATTAATTGGACTTTCATCAGGCTTGTCAAAATGCAAGGAAAGGCATGAATTTGAATCATTCCCTAGCAACGTTTTTTTCTGAGCTGAGAGATATTCTATACTGTATGTGTGTAAGATCTGTGCAGAAAGGATTATTTTCTGAAGAAAGATGGTTCAATGGTTGTTTATTTGGTGTCTGAACAGGGTAAGGCATTATTGCTGAGCATGTAAATAACATTTATTAAACTGTGTTCTGTCCCAGGCAGAGGCAGAATCCATTTGAAGTAACCTTATTTTCTGCTATATAGATCATCCAACTCTATAAAGAATTGGGTTCTGTGTCAGGTCTTGTAATGAGTTGAAACTGTATATCATGACATCTACTAACTTAGTACCTTTCTCAAGAAATCTATACACATAAAATGTTAAAGGAAACAAGAAAATACCATACCTCTTATTGTAAACAAACGAACAATCTTAAACTACCTTTTGACCAAGGAATCACAAAAAAGATTATATTTTCCAACAGAAACCCTTATCACAAAAGCTCAGTGCAGCTATCTTCTTGTTTACTCTCTGTTTCCCTAGGGAAAATGAAGGATGATAAGCAATGATGTGACCCAAATGACAAGGAAGCTCAGCTAACAGATTTACCCTGTTTTGCTTCTCCCCACCCTACCCATTTTCAGGCTTCAAGAACACCAAGAAATGAAATAATTTGTGTTCCAGATTAAAATGCTGACTATAAACATAATAATTTTTTGTTTCATGTAATTTTTGGTTTTGAAATTAACTAATTCTTAACCAATGCAGAGCAGAGAAAGTTACAATTACAAAAGCATCTGATGACTAAGAATTTGCCCACTTTTGGAGCTGTATGTGTAGGCAGATAAATGCAATTTCTTTAATGAAAACAATACAGGTAGAAAGTCTAAATTCCACATATTGCAAGCCTCAATCACACACGTGAACCTTTCCTATAGCCCTGTTGATAATCCTCATAAGCAACAGTTTCAGCTATTCATAACTCTGCAGAGCCAGTGATCTGAGTCACTGCTCCATCTGTACCATCCTTGTGGAAATGTCAGTGGCAGATGCTGCTAGTTAAACAGGATTTAAGTTAAAGGAGATAGAACAAGATATCAAAATACTCAACAGGGATTTCAGCTGGCTTCTACTCTCCGAGTATTATATTTTAGTGTTTCCCCAGAATGCAGTTTTACTTATGTCACCTGTAGGAAATGCAAAGCTCCTGTCAATCCTGGCTGACACTTGGAGACATTTACATACTTGCTGGTCTGTATCCTGCATTAGCATTTCAGTCATTGCAAATCAAATCTGAAACACAACTGGTGGGAATTATATAATCTATTCCAACACTTGGAAAGGGACTTCTCTAGAAAAGAGGCAGCTCTTTTTTTTTATTTTATCTTTGTTAGGACAGAAACACTACACAGTGGTAGCACTACCTTGTGACCAAACTTGAAGAGCTAATGCTTATTATGTCTTTTGCTATGAATCCCATAGGAAAGTTCACTCTCCTAACTGTCATGTCTGTGGTGTTGTTTACTATCATACTTCCCTGCTGAGCCTGCTCTAGCTTGTCAAAATGTGATCTCAATATGGTAGGCAAAAACAGGTGGAAACCAGAAACCCTCCTCTTCCAGACATGTCGTACATCAAGGCACAAAACTCACTCTCTTCTCTGCTGATCCAGTAAACATTAAACTAACCTAGCTCTGCATTCTCAGATTGTTCTAAACTGATATTTGTTAAGTGATGTGTAAGTGAAGAAGACTCTTTCTCAGGAAAAGTTTAAGGAACTTTCTATAGCCACCAGAAAAAGACAAGAAACAACCCATAATATCACTTTTGCAGATTTTACTGCCAGCCACATTCACAGAACATACATACTCTTTGTTGCATTAAAGTCTATAGGCAGAGTTACACACCACAATAAAGTTATTTTAACTGGCTTTCCCACTGTTGACAGCAATTGTTGAACCTCTAGGATCTATCACTTCACACGTATGCCTAAAGAGACTGAAATTCCAGAAGCTTTTTGTAGATCCACAGAGATGGTAGAACTGTGCTGTTTTGGCTTTTTGAGCAAGGTACTGATGCCTGGGTAAGATATTCCCTAAACACAATCAGTGTGAATTAGCATAAGACTGGGAGTCAAGAATGATGTCAACCTAAAGAGGTTATTTATTATTAAATCTTTGTAATGTTTTTGTGTATGGAAAATTGTCTTCCTAGTTACAAAGATGCTTCTTTCAAAAGTGTTAAACATTTATCTAGAAAATACTTTTGAGTCTGTTTTAATTTTAATGATTTCTCTTTCATCTTTACAGAGCCTAAAGGCTTTGCACCTTTTCTTTTGGCTCTAACCCTGGTTCTTTTTAATCTGTAATGCTTTAAAGCTATGGACATGATTCTTTTAAGAAGAAGGATTTTCAGAAAGTGTTATTAATGAGATACTTCTAGGAATTCATTATTTCTTCAACTATACATGAGTTCCTTGTGTTTCAGAGTGATAAGATGTACTTTCTTTGATATTCCCTTGGTATGACTCTATGTTTTTATCTACTGAAAGTGCTGCAAACCAGAGCTCTCCAGAAAGAGAGCTGAATATGTCAAGTTATTTATATTACAATGGAGGTAACAGGATCTCTTCTCTACTAAATATAAGTACATTATTCCCCTCACTAATAAAAATTACATATACACATCAAGGAACAGAACACAGACTTCTAACATTAATATGATCTTATATAAAGAGATTTTACCTCTTAGGAATCCCTAAAGTTTTACACAATCCCCATATCATTTATTGAATAGACATTACTGATAGACTAGGCAGGAAATACAGGCAATATTTAATTACTCCTAGTAGGATTTGACAAGGATATCAGAGCTCATAGCTTCACCCTTCCTTATGAAGTGCTCAGTTCATAGGAAGTACATCTAAAATCATTCCAACAGGTTATAATCCCCGTTCATTTGCTTCTAATTGTAAATAAATTTACTAGCCTGCAGAAGGCTGGCTAATTTAAAACAAAATTTACAGGGTTACCCTTCTGATGTGAAGAAGCAAGAAAATCACAACTGTGAACATTCATGTTAATTGCAGTGATGCTTTTATTCATTTATCCATATGAATTGTTCTCTTTGAATGTCTACATAGCTTAATGAGCATGATAATTTGTTTCAAGGCAAGACTTTGAGTGCCAGCAAATTCAGAAGATCCTGAAGTCTACAAGTTAGCACAAAAGCATAAGGACCCATAAGACAGGGCTACTTTGCAAAGGCAGAGCTCCTCTTGCAGTCGTCTTCTATGCACTCTCCGGTCAGCACACACTGAGCATTCACACCACAGTCCCTCAACTGGAACACAAGTTCTTTTTGATCCTGATGTTCCCATCCCTGCAGGTGCCCAAGGCGAGGCTGGATGGCACTTAAGCAACCTGCTCTAGTGGGAGGTGTCCTTGACCATGGCAGTGGGGTTGGAACTAAATTATCTTTAAGGTCCCTTCCAACCCGAACCATTTTGGGTCTCAGTGGTTCTGTGACTTAGGCATGAGGTGTATCGTGCTTAGTACCATCAAGCAGACTATAGTAAACAGAAGTGTCTGTGAGCTTCATAGGACTCTGGGTTTAAGGGCAACTAAACTGTCATTCTTAGGGGTTTTGACATTTACTCTTCTGAAATGAAAGCTAGGCAAGACATGCTCACAAAAGTCTTTTTGGTGGATCCAGCCACAGCTGCTCAAAACTGGATTTTAAACTCAAAGACAGACAGGAGAGAGAGGTCACGGGTGTGAAGACAAAGAAATTCTTATCTGATTTAGCTTAGAGGTTAAAGCAGTGATTGGTGAAGCCTTGTAGAGGTTCAGGGAGTGGATATTTTTAAAACCAGTACAAATAACTGCATTGCCTTGACTACGGTCTGGAGATTTCTGCCTCACCAACTGAAGACCACTCAGCTGTTAATTCAAAGTTAATTCAAACAGTCAGAGCCCTGGCTGTTTACTGAAAGAGATCTGAAGCATTTGGAGCAGGACTGAGATTCTGCTTACAGCTTTGCGCCACACGTGTGACTCACACTACGCATAACAGTCATGTCACACAAGCTTAGATGCATCCTGGAAAAGATCAGAAGCCATCTTTCTATGTGTCTTAAATTAAAGAAATGCCATTTTCCCACTAGACCCTTATGTTTAAACACGGCAGAAATGAAATAAAATAAAATAAATTCAAATTAAATTCAATTATATTAAAATAAATTAAACTAAATTAAATAAGGAAAAAGGTTAGAAGGAAATTCAATAGGTGTTTTAGATTCTAATACTTTTTGTTTACAATTGTGGATAGCTTTTCAAATACCATTTATAATACCATCTGCTATTTACAGTGTTTTCTGAACAAACTAAAATTTTGTTTTAATTGTACTTGCTTTGCAAATTAACAATTATAGTTGACATCTGCAAATGTATGGCTATTTCTATGGTGACTTACTGACAAAATAGTCCTGTTGTTTATGTGACATTTTATGATAGCCTTTATTGTTTAAGAGGGCTTTACTGCCTTTTGAATTTTGACATATGAGTCAATTTGATAAAAGAACATAGAATTTTGTTGAACAGTATACATTGCATAGACCTCTGAAGACAATCTAATCCAGCTGAGTGCACAAAGTAGGGGCAGGTGGACCAGGTTGCTCAGGGATGGATGCAGCTGGGTTTTTAATATCTCCAGGAGTGGAATATTCATAATATATCTAGGTTCTTTTTTTTTTTTTTCCCAGTGATTTCCACTCTCACAGTAAAAAAAGCTTTTTCTTATGTTTAACAGGAGTTTCCTGTGTTTCAATTTGTGCCCAATAATTCTTGTCCTGTCACTGGATATCACTGAGAAGAGCCTGACTCTGCTTATATACATTTGTTTATATGCAATGACAAGATGCTTCTAAGCCATTTTTCTCTAGATTGAACATTCCCAACTTTCTCGGCCTCTACCTATATGTCAGATGCCACAGTCAGTCTTTTAATGCTCTTTTGCTCCTTGGCTGGCCTTTCTCCAGATGCATCTCATCAGGACTAAACAGAAGAGAAGGATCATCCCCCTTGAACTGTCAGCAACTCTCTGATACAGTACTGCCTAACAGCCCAGAAGTCTACTAACTTTCTTTACCAAATGCAACATGGACAACTTCTCTGCACAAATGTATTTGCTTCAGTACCAATCACTCTAATTTCACAGATGTTTGAACCTTCTCCATCATGCTCTTCTCTTGCATTTTAATGTTCATTTGTTTGCAACAGGCCCCATTCAGACCCACTTTGTTGATTTATAAGGTTTCATTCATCCACATCACTGTTTGCCCTTTCTTTTCCAACCAAATCCATCAGTTCTTCACTTGGCTGTTCATAATTTCCCTCCCTTATTCCTAGTTTAACCCATGCTCACCAGCATGACAAGATTGCTGAAGAAATTGCTGTTGACAGAGACACTGTTCCCTCCTTACTCATGTGTTTCCCTCCTTAGTTTTCCTCTGCTGTTAGTGCAGTGCTGGACCTACAGTTCAGGGAACACTTTCTTAATAGGCAAATCTGAGCAATGCTAAAGAACTCACTAGAGGATGGAGTGGTAATAGTTAGTGTATAACTAATAGAAGTTCAGTAAGAGGGATTTTTTAATTAACCTGTAAATTCAAGAGGTAATATCCTGTCTGAAGAATGACAAACATAATGGGCAACACAAAAAGTTAAAATAAAGGTGATAACACTTCTTGAAATAAAGAATAATTAAGGACACAGAGACAAAGGGAAGTGAGTAAACTACCCATGTGGTTTTATCAAAGGTGTCAGCCTAATCTAATACCTGCACTTTTTTAAACACTGGTATTTCAGATAACATGAAGTAGTGGATTTGGTACATGTAGGTTTTAAAAAACAAACAAACCAGCAAAAACCACCACAAAAAATTCCACCAAAAACAACCCTAAAGACTAGTTGCAATTTCCCACAGGAAATTAGTGCTCAAGGAACAGATGATGAACATTAATGTAAAAATAGTAAGCCAATAAAGAGCTGACTAAAGAAGAGACTGCAATAACTTATATTAAAATAAATTAATTTGACTGCAGAAGAACTGCTGCTAGTGTTCTTCTCTCATCAGTCTGAAATTAGTTCCAGCTAATTTACCGATGACCTAGAGATAAGAAGTAGGTAAGTGTTCACCCAAACTTTTGGCTGGAAAAACTGGAAGGCACTGACAATATTAGGGAGGATAGAACCATAATTTAAAGAAAATTGTTGAATCCAATTGAAAAGTTTAGATGTGGATTGACATTTAAGATTGTAGAAGGCAAAGTAATGAAGTTTGGTATAAACAGGGAAGACACTGCCTGAAAGCAGAAGATAAACTACCTGCAGGTTGACGCCCTGCCCTATCCTTGTCTTGCATCTGTCCCCTTGACTTGATGTCCATAGCTGAGGGACAAGGCTTGCCCTCTGGCTGCCCTCCTCCTGACTGGAGTGTGCGAGGACAGGTCCTGGCCACGACACTCCACTCTGTCCCCCATCCCAGGCCCCAGGAAGCCACTGGCTTTCATGGCACCCAGTTACTGACTTGCAGTATTGCATAAAATTTTGGACTATCATGATCATTACATCAAGTTTATCAGTAAACTGTATATTTTTGCAAGATATGTTACTTCCTAAGCATGTAAAATTACAACAAATGTTGTATCCTTGGTTCCTTGGAACTGATTTAAAGATTAAATACATCCATGAAAGCAATTAAAGAGTGGGTTTTTGGTATATGTTCAGGTTTTAGTTGTCTGCCCTTTCCATTCCCCCTTGTGTAATGCTAAGGGTTAATGGTACTTAATGCAGGGAATTAAACACAAAAGAATACATGGGAAGGGATGGAGGAGCCAGCAGATGACAGAAGTGCAGAGCAGACACACCTTGTCTGCAGTATTGTCTCTCAGCAATGCCTGTTCAACTAGTGAACTGTCCCATTCTCTCTTTCTCTGTGTTGAGGGGCCTGGATGGAGCTAAAAAGGACTTAGAAAGACCAACTTTATGCTGATCTTTACCTTTATTTAAATTCTAAAGTATTATTTTGTTTGGAGTTTAATCAGCACCAAATGCAATCCGCTGGAAGTCCATCTGGGCAGTGAAGTCATGGTGTCTCCTGCACTGCCCATCCTCATCTATGCCCAAAGCTGGGCAAGCTCTTCCCAGCCCTGATGCTTTGCAAACCTGGTAGCTGATTTTCCAGTTGAGATGCTGATTTGATTTTTGTTCTTGGAAATGGTGATCATAAAAGCAGCCTCTGTTCATTATTTACAAAGATTTGCTTGTTTACACAGTCAGTGGGAAAATATTGAGCCTGATCCGGGTGCTGCTGAGCTTTGTCAGCTCTTGCTGGTCAGAGTAAGCACTCGGCACCTCCAGTATCAGACACTGAAACCTTCTTCTGCTGAACCACCCTGAGATGGGAGTGGTTAGATGGAAAGTAACACGTGCTGGAATATCAAACTGAAATACATAGATACGTTCCAGTGGTGGTGTTAGAGATGCTTATAGTTTTATTCAGACTTAATTATCCTGATAATGCATTAAGAATTGACAGAGCCAGAAATTAACTCCATGTGTGGGACTCGATGGTCCTTGTGTATCCCTTTCAACTCAGAATATTCTGAGATTTTGAGAGTCTGTAATGCTGCATTTGTAAATTAATCTTCAGCTGATCAATATCTAGAGTTCAACTTCTGTGGTTCTGACAAAAGAAGAGTGAAATATCACAAAATTCAAGATAAGAACCATAAGAATTGGTTACACAAAAGTTTTCACTTTAATTTGGGACCCAATCCTCAAATTCAATGGCTCAGTCTCACCTAGTGCAGCACTGCAATGTGTCCACATACCAGGGAATAGCACTCAGTCTGTGGGTGATAATATCAGGGTCTTACATGAAATTTATGATTTAGGATATAAAATCAGGCTCAGCCTCTGAAGAAATGTGAGATTAAATTTTAAATTACTATACAGGTGAGAAAAGCTGCCAATTTACACATCTGAAGGAATCAGAGGGAAAATTTGCAGAACTTTCCATTTTTCATTTCTTGGCAAAAATTATAAAGGGCAGGTATGGAAGATCCAAATCACCTTGAGATTTCAGCCATCTTTCATGAACATAGCCAGTTTTTTAATACTCAAGGTATTTAAATAATCTCAGAGATGTTTATCCTGCAGAATCATTTTGAGCTGCATCTTGCTTTTTCCTTAGTCCAAATCTCATTCATATTTCCACTGGGTATCAGAATGTGTGTTGATAATGAAGCCTGTTTGTTAAAACCACAAGTAGAGATGGGCATCAGTGAAAATTATGTAAATGTCTTACAGTTCGAATACTCATTCTCTAAGCCTGCTTTGTATATGACAAATTAATTTTTTCTCCGAAGAATCACTGAATTTTAATCAAGTTTCACTACTTCATCCTCAGCTGGATTTAAACTATGAAACTTGAGTTACAACTTTAAGTTGCAAGGCTTTGTATCTTGCATTAAACCCCATCACACACCCAGTCCAAAGCATTCTCTCCTGTCAAAGCATGGAATTTTGAAGAGGGATCAGGAAATGGCATGACAGTCTTTATTCACCAACCACATTTGACATTTAATTTATAACAAATCTCCATGCTGCACTGTTTTAACCTTTGTGTTACTTTCTGTGTCGATTACTTTTTGTCTTCATTTACATCTCTCTCTAAAGTTGGAGAAGATGAAGGACTAAGAAGGGTGCACAAATCAACTTAGAGAGCCCTGAAAAGGTCTGCTTTGCACACTTGCACATTGTCCCCTGCTAAATATACAAGAGATTTAAACAGTGGCACCTATTTCTAGTGAGGATTGCAATGCAAAAATGAAATGAACAGTATTATTAACTTGTTCTCATGAAAAGCGTAATAATTTGGCCAGAAAATAGTACAAATATACTGTAGAGTCATTACAATTTTAAATCTCCAGTCTTGTAGTCTGAAGAATTTGTGCTACTGATGAGCATGGTATTTTATGACATCAAGTCCATTTAATTTGCTTTAGAATAAAAATCAACAATTCAGGATTTAATTCACATTCTGAAGGAATACTTGACTCCTGATTACAATTTCAATTACCTGCATTTCCTAACTGTTGATTTGCACTTATTGCTATCAAGTTCTTTGCTTTTCTATTCATTACATATAATTGCTACTTACACTTTTTCTCCGATTATGTTTTACCTTGGATTTCTACAGAAAAGAAAGCCTCTACAATCACTCTGTGATTGTGTTTGTGGAAGGGGTATGTTTCATGCATAGGGAAAAAATAGTTTTAACCTATTCATTAATCTGACAGAAATTTGACATATACATAAAGGTTCCAGAGTTACAAAGTTCCCATAAGTTTTATGAAATAGGGATTTGCATAGAAGCTTGGACTTCATTAAGAGAAAAACTGCTTTTAAAATTCATTTATTTGTAGATACTAGAAAATTTCCTTCAGAGAAAATTTTTCTAAATGACCTGGAAGAACAGTTTCTATCAGAGGTCACAGAGTATTTCATACAATGTGTTTGAAAGCCAAGTTACCTCAGATCAACTGCTTTTAGCTGAGAAAAACATTTTTTGAAGCTGTAGAAACTTACAGATTTTTCATAGTGTATATAAGAGAAAAGCTTTCAACACATCTTCCATATTTTAGAAGAAATCTTGCCTTATCTAACTCTATCCTATATCATACCATGACGTAGGAAAATTGTATTTATGAGTGCAAAACCAATTTAAAAATAACCAATAAATGTAAATAGGAAATTAACGAACACATAAAAAAGTTAACAGATTAATTCATAAGAAATGTCAAATCTATTTTATAATATTGATCCTAGTAATACAGAGAGAAGGAAGAGAAATGGTGGAAAATGGTCTTTTAAGAGAATAATATTTGAGGTGTTCTTAAACCCTAACCAAAACAGATGCAAAAAAAAAAGTTTTAGAATTACCATAATGAAAATTACTTGTTTTACCAAGTATAATTATGATCCTATAACTGAACTCAGAAGACAAATAGAAAAGAAAGAGATGTAGAATATATAATAAGAGAGTTTGTAAACACAAAATATGTTACTTTTTAAGCATCTAATTTGAAGATGATGCTTGATCAAACTCAGAAATGCAATTACTTCCTTACTTTGAAATTGATACTGGTCTTTGCTCAGGAAGCTGTGCCTCAGGAAGAAATGAAAATATAAATAACTTTGCTCTCATGACTTCAAAACAGTAAAGTTTTCAGTATATCTATAGACTGACAACTGCTCTCTGTGAATAAAGTGATTAAATCTTCTTGATATTCCTTTTCTCACAGAAATTCAAGTTCTGCCCCAGAAAGGAGACTGTAGCTCCTAAGATTGCCTGGATTTATATTTATTAGCTCAATAGTGTGCTTCAAATATCCTTCATAAGCTTTCCTTGATTTGTTTGGTTTTTGTTTTGTTTTGTTTTGTTTTGTTTTATTTGAGGTTTTGTTTGGTTTTGGTTGGTTTTTTTTTTTTGTTTTGTTTTTTTTTTTTTTTTTTTTTTTTTTTTTTTTTTTTTTTTTTTTTTTTTTTTTTTTTTTTTTTTTTTTTTTTTTTTTTTTTTTTTTTTTTTTTTTTTTTTTTTTTTTTTTTTTTTTTTTTTTTTTTTTTTGTTTTTTTTTTCCATTGTTATTGCTTTGTTATTACTTTAAAGAAAGGCTTTTAGCTTAGAAGCAAATGTCAGTGGTTCTATCGAGCATTATTCTAATATGCATAGACACTCTGGAATTGTGCAAGTTCCTTATCAACATTCTCATGTTCTATGGAAATAAGATTCAGAGATACCGATCTGATATTTTAATAACTGCACCTAAAAATCAGTGCTCCCAGAGTTGATACACCATGATGAAGGTATTCAGGCACTTAGAAATTGCTAGCCACACCTGTATTAGGATACACAAAGGAAGAAATAGGAAGAAAGAAAGAGAGAAGAAGGACTGAGAGCCCTCTTTTGAGATGATTATCTTAACTGTTCGTTCATGAGACTGCACTTGTTCTTAATTTTTTTTTCCTCTGGTCCAACAAATAGGCTCATTTACCCTGTATTTGATTCCAAGTAATCAGCATGCACCAGTCAAGCAGTACAAACTATTTAAGACCATTTTTTCAGGATGGATACTGTTAGACTGAAATAATAAGCTTTCCAACTCTCTTAAATAAACCACTAGAACAGAAAACAGTTGTTTTGCAACAGAGCCATGAGCATGGATCTTCCACTCCTTTCTCCAAAGGCAGATATTGAGCAGAGGACAAGTGGGTTTTGCTGCCTGGAGGAGCAAAGAGGAGGTGAAACATGAGATCAGTGTAAGCTGATGCTTCAGTCCCTTGTTGCAGCCTTTGAAATCAAGTTTATGGGTGCTGGTAGGCTGTTCTAACTGGGGGAACAGAACCATCATACCTTGGAGAGGCATACAGAAGTGTCTTTAAACAACATTCCTCTTATCTGTTATGCTAGTTGCTTTGTTTTTTCCCCAAGCTTGCATTAAACAAAACCAGTTCTCCTTACCTCTGACTTTTACCCATTAGAGCCAGGTAAAGTATCTAATTTAAGGTAAGTGAGACAGAATCAAATCCACTATAAGCTCAATATATCCCAGAAGCCCAAACAAAGAGCAATTTAGTGCAAAACTAGACTTTTTACAATTGCAGACCAAGTTTTATACATTTCAAGACCCTGATTCCCTACTGCATTACTCAGTGCCGTTGCTGTCAAACAGCAGGAGCACAGCTGAGAGTCATTCCCTAGGTGTTGTGTTAGCTCCATAAAACACACCTTAACAACTCAGGCCCTAATGATTTCAAACACCATGTGCTACAAAGGGAGGGCACTGAGGGCCAGCAGGTCAGCAATAATCATTTCTTCATGGACAACGGTATGGACACCACTGATACTAGTTTAATAGCTCACAGGAATAACCAGTACAACTGGAGGAGTCTCCCCAGTGTTAGATCAGGTTCTTTAATGGAACTGTCAAACACTTTGTCTGACTCTTTGCTACCTGCTACCTGGTACTCGGATTAGCCATTTATGCACATGCATGGGGACCATAAACAGCCATAAAATCAGGCCCTGCCATTCATATAGAGATAACACTTTATATCAGTAGCCACAGTGGAAAGAGCCGCAGCTTCATATGTTATGAGCTTATACAATCTTTTTCTTTTACCTACAAGGCAATTGGAAGAATAGAGCTGAACAATTTATGCTTAATCATATCAGAGCCACTGCAGCTCTCTAGTGATTTAACTCCTCCTTTCAAAGCAATGGTGTTGAACATACGCTAAAACTGCAACATCTCTGATGCCATACTTAATTGTCTCCTCTGTTACTAAAAAGTCTCTTTATGAGCATTGCTGTGCTGTACGAGGACTCACTCTCAAGCCCCATGCTGGTCTATTCCACTACCTATTTATTACATGTAATTAGAGAATGGAACGCTGACTCAAAAGTGCTGGAAAGCCTGGAAAAGCATAAATATACTACTTCTCTGTTTCTGAGCACATAGGCAGTAAGCCCTACAATTTTTTTAATTGTCTGAGACTTTTGCCCTTGTTGTTTCTTTTTTTCCCATCAAATGAACATGAATCTCCTACAGAAATAAGAAATGCTAGCTTTATACTTGAGCTTTCATTTCTTTTCTAGTAGAAAGCTAGTACACTTGTGAGAATAAGTGTACAAAAGCACACATATATTCCTATGTTTTATTTTATGCAGAGAAAACACAATGAGGAACAAATACATAAGAGAATGTAATAAGCTATGCAGGCTTGCAGAGTTTGTAAAAATATTTTTCTTTCTAATTTTAGATCATCTATAGATATGTTTAAATGTTCACTAGGGTATGGAGCTGCAAGAACTCCTGAAGACTTAATGTAAGTGCCAGGTTCCTACACTTGGGTATGAGACTGTGGGCCTAAAGGTAGATGGATTTGTAATCCAGATAACTTTACAACCTACTTACATTTTCCTCATAGTGTAAAGGATGCTAAATATTCATGATAGTAAATCTCTTCATAGGTACCTACATGTATGCGTGTGAATGTGAAGATGCAAATGAATATTTGCAGTGGAATTCTGTGAGGATGTAAGGATACATCTGATGGAAGAATACCCCTGACAGGAGTAGTCAGTGGTAACAGGACCCCTATTACGATGCATCACTTAGAGAGTTAAATGCAGAAAAGCAAGGAGAGATGAATGTCACAGGACAAGAACAAGTGGTTACTCAAATGGATGCAATCTTGCAGAGACTTAAGAAAAAGAAAAACAACCATAAAAGCCACCCTGATAAGAATACAAGCAGTATTGCTCTAGCCAAGGCAAATTTTTTTTCTGAGTGTGAAGAGTTCATGCACATGCATGACCTTCTGATACCATTCCCTACTTTCTAGCACAGGTACCTGCCAAATGAAGTCTCTGTGTTCTTCGGTCATCAGTATTTGCCTTCTGCTTGGTATCAATGATCAGTTCCTAATGTCATGAGTCAAATGTCAGAGAGGATTATTTCAGAAACTGACAATGCAATAGCATGAGCAAAGCTATGCATTAAGCATTGTCAAAAACCTAAGATGGCAGAAATAAATGAGGTCCAAAACAAACTTTACAAGGACATTCAGCTACATTCTTATTACACAGATGACATGTAGGATATTGCTCCAAGGGAAGGAGACTTAAAAAACTGTGCTTTAGTAAAAATATCTTAGCTCCAGAAAACACAGACCATCATGGCTACAAATGCCTCGATGTAGATCCAAACTCTTCTGTCCCTTTCATCTCAAGGTGCATGAATCATAGGTGAATGATATGGGAGAAGAATTCCTCCTTTGATGTTAGAAGTGACATCTTACTGTGTGCAGTTTTGGGTGACTCAACATAAGATATAAATCTATTAGAGAACGCTCAAAGAAGGGCTAAGAACATGTGGAAGGGCCTTGAGGGGAAGCTGTATGTGGAGCAGCTGAGGTCACTTGTTCTGTACAGCCTGGAGAAGAGGAGACTGAGGGGAGACCTCATTGCAGTCTACAACTTCCTCAGGAGTGGAAGCAGAGGCGTAGGCACTGATCTCTTCCCTGTGGTGACCAGTGACCAGCATCCAAGGGAATAACATGAAACTGTCAGAGGAAGTTTAGTTTGGATATTAGGAAAAGGTTCTTCACCCAGAGGGTGATTGGGCATTGGAACAGGCTCCCCAGGATCCCCAGGAAAGTGGTCATGGTACCAAGATTGCCACAATTCAAGAAGTGTTGGGAGCCCCCAGTGGTGTAGAGGAAAACACACTGCACTGTCACTGCAGACCTGGGTTCGATTCCCGGTCGGGGCCCCTCCCTGGGCAGATGGAGCTCGTTAGCCCTGTAAGGCAATCCATCTACGTCCTGAGGACCTCGCTGCCACCGTCCAAGCGTGCTTGGCCCCGGCAGATGAACCTCGGGATTAAAGGGTGGGCTCAGTTCCGCGCACACTGTGTCTCACCTAAAAAATCCAATGCGCAGGCTGGAAGGTGGAAAGACCTTCCCCGGTTCTTTGTTTCGCGAAGAGACTGGCCATTAAGACACGTGATGTGATTTTTGGGGTTGGCCTGTGCAGTGCCAGGAGTTCGACTTGATGCTTCTTGGGGGTTACTTCCAGTTCAGAATATTTTATTACATTTTTTGGCAAAATTTTGATGCCCAGTTCAATGAATTACATGCACAGGATACCAGATACGGTACAAATTCCATGGTGTTTTTTTTTTGTTGTTTTTTTTTTTTGTTTTTTTGCTGTGCCTTCATATTGCCCATATAGGGATTTCTACATCACAACTCTTATGAAGAGTAATCGCATATAACTTCAGCTCATATATTTAAGCTGCCTACAAATCACAACCCTTCATCAAGCTTTGATTCTGTTCACTGCTCATCACTACACAACCCAAGGACTGAGTGGGTAAATGATGACATCTACAGTTTTTCCACATACTATAGCATTATAAATTTCTGTGTTCTTGTTGCTTGATACCCACAACTCTGAATAACTACTTTAGATGAGAGTCAGGTTTCAGATTAATGAAAACAGCTTCCAAAAATGAGCATTTTTACAGGGTCATGGCTAATGATGAACAGAAAGCCAGAGATAATGGAATGACTTCAATATGCATGAACTTTCCACACCAGGAATGATATAAATTCCATGCTGTTCTTTTTCTCTATTACATAATTGGTAGCTGAGAAATTTATAAAAAAACCTAGAAGGACAGAGGAAACAAAATAGAGTTTTAAGAAATACAGAGTACATATTATTTTTCCAATTATTGGAATTTTTTTTAGGGGGGCGGTATATAAAAAAGTTGAATAAAGAAATGAGCTTTTCACAGACACCCTCCTCATCAAAAGAAACATTGTGACTTCTTGCTCTCAAGATGAAAGATCCATATTGACTAACACAACATCTCTTTTTCCAGTCAGCTTCTAGAAAATGTTTATGGATTAAGATATTTAGTTCAGAACCTGATCCTGTACTCACCTTACCTGAATTCCCTTTTTGCAATTGCAGAGGTATTAAGTGTATTTGATTTTGAAACTAGAAGAAAAAAAATCATAGAAGTCTGGAAAAGGTTGCCTAGATATGTATCTTATTAGTGTCTAAACATAAGCCAGATTTTCAAATTCAGAATGAGCCAAGTTTAGGAAGGAAAAGGCCAAATTAAGTTCAAGCTAAAAGGCTAGTTTTGTTAGATTTCAAGAGGAGCAAATTAAAAAAGTGACAGTTTATGATGCATTTTTCTTCAAGTTTCAGCACTTTAAAGTTCATATCACATAGATGACTAACTGGTGGAAGGCTGATTTGCAACCTTTTCAGTTGCCAATTGTTTCCCTCAAGTGGTTTCTTTTCTCTTTCTTTCTTCTTTCTTTTAATTTTTCTCCTCTTTTTTTTTTTTTCTTCTGCCAGATCCTACAAATCAATGCTTATTCCAAACATGAAAAGCACTGTTTTGAAAACCAGTTAAGGTTGCCAAGGAAACTACAGTGTTGTCACTCTCACATCATTTACAAAACCTATGCACTTTCTGGCAAGGAAATGAATAGTTAAAGGCATTATAAATCTTATACTGACAAAACAATGAACACACGCATTATTTTCTTTGGGAATATAGAAATAGAAGACAAAACCTCCAGTCCTAAGAATCCAAGAATGTGGGTGTTTCCCTTGAAAGTTAACAGAAAATTCCATTTAGCTATAAACTATGAATAGATGCTTTTTTTAAGTTTCAGCCAGCCAGAAATATGATCATAAGAACTTATAAACTCAATGTTTTTAATAAAATGACCACCCAGTTAGAGGGAGGCCGACTTTGCTTTGTACAGGAATGCTGTGAATATGCTTTGATTATGAAAATTAAGCCCAAGGCATCTCAAGCTGTGCAGCCAAACTGGGCTGCCCATGTTTGGCTTAAATTAGAGCCCACACTTGAAAATATTGATAATTGTGCCTGATCTTGTTCCCACAGAAGAAGATGGTCAAAGAAAAATTTGTCTGACTTCAAAGAGAGAAATTTTATGTCCACACTTCCTACGAAAATGTGTGACAAGATTAATTCAAGATGCAGCAGCATTTTCTGTTGCTGTGGGGCAGTAGTTTAACCACTTTTATTGTCTAAGACAATGTTATAGGAAAAGAATAAAATCACATTTTTTAAAAATACTGCATTTATGGAAGAGCTAATGCTTTTCCATTGTAGTTCTAAAGAACATGCACAACACTTAAATTCTTTTTTTACACATTTTGCTATGTTTTCCAGATGTTTGCTGATTAAAAAAAAAAAAAATATTTGTATGGTCTTCTTGACATTCTGTTCCCCAGTCTTGGTTGAAATATTTAAATTCTTTTCAAATCCAGCTCTTTCCTATATGATGTTTCTACCCAGCCACAGCTTTAGACCTCTGCTACTTCTATCCATATTCCTCTAATCTCTTTCCACAGCATTTATTCTTGGGATTTAACCTCAGGTCCAAAGAGACAAGCTTTTACCCCAACCTTTGCCCTCTTCTTCTTTCAGCTTTAACCTCCTTCCAGAACATTACTAGAAAATATATTCTGTCCATCTTTTACCAAGCCAGAAATCCTACTTGTTGGACTGTTTCACATGACTGGCATTTATGTAATGGCAGCTACATGGGAGCGTGTACACAGTAAGCTGATGTGAGGTGTAGTGATATCTGTGCTAACCTAAATATCAGCTGCACTTTAGTTCTGTGGCTCATCCCACCATTAAATTTCACCTTTGATTTACATTCATATCTGACTTTGTTAGGAATTTCACGGTTTCTTCGAAACAGTACTAATATTTCTACACAAGCAGAGGCAGGATCATCTGTTTATTGTGTTGCTGGAGACTTACCAGCATACATTAGCAGTATATGTAGGGACATACACAATGTCTTCTGGGGCCTTGCATTTCTGTTGTATTGGAAGTCAACAGCAGAGCCCCCTATGGAATCACAGAATCATAAAAACATTAAGGTTGTAAAAGACCTCTAATATCATCAAGTCACAATGATGTGTCCTAATTTACATATGACTCTGCTCCTCTCTTTTTCAGAATCCTGGGCTGGGGGGTTGTTTAGGAGTTGCAGCCTGCAGTCAGAAGTGCTGAGGTCATTGGTCTTTGTAGCATCTTCATAAATAATGTTCTTTCTGTGCTTGACCTCCACCCTGAATAGGCAAACAGAAGTCAAATTTATGCTTACTGTTTGTTCAGCGTTTCAATAGTTTGTGGAGAGAAGTAACACATCTCTGCAGGAAGATGTTTTAGCAGTGCTTTCCATTCTGTGCTAATATATGTAACGCTTAGATAGTAAATAGTAAAATAACATAACCTGTTGATGATGGACTTTTCTATGAGGCAATGAGGATTACAGAACACAGCTATTGATTTCTGGTGAGTTAATAGAATGAATATAAACTAGGATAAGTAAGAGCAAATGATGTTGAAAAAGTCTTGATGGTTAAAAGATAAAGCAATTAAAATAATTGGATGCAAAACATTAAATAAAAATAAAACTTACTGGAAGTACACTTTTTTTCTGAATCTGAAATGTTAAAATAATAGAAAAGTTTGGGCTAGAAGGGTCCTTCTAAGGCCATCTGGTCCAAATCCCCTGCTATGAGCAGGTACATCTTCTACAAATAGAGACAAGTGCTCTGGATTAGCTGCTGGAATTATTCACAAAAGCTTGTAAGTAAACCCAAGTGCAGGCATGAACACTGCATTTCACACCAGAAGCCTATGTGTCTTGCTGGGTTTTTGCAAGATTTCCATGGAAAGAGGGTAAAATTTTTGGTTGCTATCTATGAAATGGACAATATTAATTTTCTTCATATTTGATAATTGACCTAAAGTAAATTATAGTCTTGGCTTCCTGTAGACTTTTTATAGATAGATGATTCTGGGAGAAGCTGCTTCATCTCAGCATAAGTCTTTGACAGAAGGAATATGTTGTGTTATTTCTTCCCACTGAGTAATGAGTGAGTCTGGATAGCTGCCTTACAACAGATATATAAAGACTATGGGCAGGCTCCTATCACAGAAGAGTTTACTAATGGTAGAACTTCAACATATTTAATTTATTACTAGTGAAAGGGGAATGTACTTGTCTCAGTGTCTATAAAATTATTTAATTATCTCAAAGGTAAAGGACAGCTGTTGAAAATTATGACAGGGATGTAGGGGAAATGTGTGAACTTCTTATTATACAGTATTTATAACACAATATTATTCCTGGTGGCAGGAGTTCTGTATTTTCATCCAAAATAAACATCACAATTTTCAGCACATCATGCCACTTTTCATTCATATCTTATTCATATCATATTTATTCTTAAAAAAGTAAATTTAAGGAAATTAAAATGCAAAAAATTTTATAAACTTCTCAAGAGAAGATGAAAAGAATGCAGGAGAAAATGTCACGGGCGAGACAAATGTGTGAACTAACATTTTGTCATAAAAGCAGCTTTGTGAATACAAACAAGTTTTGCAATGCCTGCTATATCTGTTGTAGCAACAGATGGATTTTACTGAAAGAATTTGGAGTCATTAATCTTTTAGATTCTTCAATTTTCACCAGTGTTTTGGTGTTCACTTCCATACTGAGTGATGCAACAGCTGCATGCTACTGCCACAGTAGATCCATTTGGATAGGTAAAATAGCACCTACCCTTAAAAATAAACTCACTATAGTGATAGGATAAGGGGTTATGGTTTTAAAGGAAAAGATATTAGATTTAAACTGGATATTAGGAAGAAATTCTTTACTGTGAGGGTGGTAAGACACTGGCCCAGGTAGCCCAGAGAAGTTGTGGATGCCCCATCCCTGGAAGTGTTCAAGACCAGGTTGGATGGAGCTCTGGGTTACCTGGTCTAATGGAAGGTGTTCATTTCCATGGCAGGGAACTAGATGATCTTTAAGGTCACTTCCAACTCAAATCATCCTATGATTCTATGATTTTATGTAATAGAGAGCACACTAAAGCTGATGGAAACTTGTTGGGAGTGTAAACATTTATCTACTAAGTTTTGACAATTCATTCAGCTTCCATGAAGAATTAAAGACATGCACCTACTATGTGCAACATTAGAGAATTTCATCTTATGTCAGATTTAGCAAAATGCCAAATATTCTAGATGTATTCCAGCTCCTCAGAGCAAGCCAGTTAAATATACATTTGACATGGTATCCATTAATCTTACAAAATACAGTCCTGAGTTACTCAATCTTGTGACATAATGGATTCTTTTCCTGCACCTTGGAAGAGCGATCAAACAGAGATTGACTTTCTTCATTTAGTCAAATAGATTTATCTAAGCCATGTTTCAAATGACTAGATTAAGTAGGGCAATATGGGCTTTTTATGTCTGAAGAAAAATCCATTTAATAGAATCATTCCTTTGATTTTAGACGGAGAATTGCTATCAAAACACTGGACTCTTTCCTCTGTAGCTTTTTGTTATAATGATCTAGACAGTCTTATCTGCCTGTACAGCAATTGAGGGTATTAATACTCCTGTGACACGTCTGCAATAAGGTATGTTCTTGGACATAAGAGACAAAGAGACTCCCCATACGAAGCCATTTATGTACTATAGTGTGTGTGGTGATGAGGACGGTGAACAAATGTCCTTTTGTTATTATGTCACAGAAAATATTTTTGTGAAGGATTAATTCATTAAAAGCAACAAAAGGGCATTTTTTTTCTTACTCATAATTAATTATGGGAAGACAAAAGTTCTGTGCAATAGAGAAGTGTAATTAGCTTGCAGCAGGGAATTTAACCACTCCGTTGCACTGTGGAGGTGATGAAGACAGAAATTTCCCAGCCTGTGTATGTTCTGGAGCCCTCTGCTGAAATGAAGGAAAACCTCTCAACTCCTTGTCAAGACCCTATTAAGGTAATAGACAATTCAATGACATTTTATCAGGAGACAAAATCTCAAGGGCAAGAGAAAGAAAATTCCTTGACATTTCCCCTGAGCCTTTCACAGCAGTGTGGGGAAATTTATATTTATTAATTCAATATGAGTATAATATGGTTCATTTCAGTTTATAGGTGAATTTTGATTTGAAATATGATCACTGGAGATATTCTGTATTGTATAAAAGAATCTATTGCAAACTTATCTAATGCAATTTGAACACCCACAGTGGTTATTTTTTCTGATATTAAAACTTTTCCTTGAATTCAGCATTCCAAGCAGACAATGCTAAGATATTTTACATTATTTTTTGTCATAATACTAAAACAGAGGAGAAGTGATCTGTTTCTTATGAAACATTACAGAATAACCTTAGAGCAGTAAACAGAGTACTTAGATGAGAGTTAAGTGTTTCCTGAGCTCTGATCCCTCCTGTTGGTTAAACCTTGGTTAGTGTGGATAGTGGAATCCCATACTAACTCCTCACCTTTGTGAGGATTTCTAGTCCATCTTCTAGTTCAGTGTCTGGGAAGCACATTGACTGACATGATAGGAATGAGAACACTTAAAGGGCTGTTCAGTCATAAAATTGGGATTTTAGGACTGTGTAACACATGAGAACACAGGTAATGCTGGACATTCTTGCATCCTTGTCCTTATGATTTTATCTCGCCTTTCTTAAACTTTGAGCTCTAAAGAAGATTTTCTGTGGGATCTCTGTGAGGCTGGTAGTTGGCAAATTGTTGTATCCACACAGGCAGGGAAAATACAGGAGGAAGCAGTCAATCCATAACCATCTACAAGAGTGGACTCTGAACCTGAATGGATTGTGAATCAAGAGACCTATTCAGACACAAAATGTGACTCTAATTGAATTCATAAAATGTGAATGATAATACTATTGCCCCCCCCCGAAAATTTAATGGAGTCCTTGCTCTTCCTGACGGAGCAGAGCCCACATTTCTGTAACTTCCAGGATATTCCATACATCTGTGACAAAGACCAGTTCTGTATTGGGGATGATAACATTGGTGTGTCTTCATTTCAGAAATTCCATGGAACTAGCAAAACAGAGTCAAGGACTTGTTTCTAAAACAACCAGTTTTGTTTCTAACTTGTTGAATTGCATTAATATCTTGGTTCAGTTTAAGTCAGATATTAGGAGTCACTAAGTCAGATATTAAATTTCATTCACAGTCTCTAAGAAGAAAGCTATCATAATAACATATTCTAAAAAAAATCCACAAAAATATTCACTTGTAATATTCATAATTGTGAGAATGTTATTTGCTAGTAGGATTAAAAGTACAAAATGGCAATTGATTTTCTTGAAATCTTACTAAATTAGGTTGATAAAGAAAAAAACTGAATAAATGGTTTATGTTTCCAATGAGAAAAAACTCCAGTGACATCACAATAATATTAGGTAATTAGAAAATCGTCATTGCTACAAGTGTGCTTCTACATCATCATCGGGCTTTCTTTTTAAGTCTTTCTAAGTATTGACAAGATCTAAACCTATTTGGTTGATAAAATCTGATAGGATTACATGTTTCCTGAAAACTTGGTGTTTGGAAGCTATTGTAGTCAGGAAGGTTTAACAATATCTGAAACTTATCCAAAGTACTAAATCTAAAGGCAGTTCTAAAACTAATCTAAAAGTGCCTCCAATTAAACAGAGTGATGTTACAACCCAGTACTGTTTCTCAGTCTAAAATAACAAGTACTCCTTATTGTGGGTTTTCTATTGCAGGTCATTGAACAGCACCAGTACATCAGTAGTACAGTGGTTTACATCCAGTGATGTTCTGACCCACATAATCAAGTGAAATAGTAATGTTAGCAACTGAAATGTAATATTAAAGTTAAAGGTCAAGAAAACAAAAGAAAAATTATTAATTTAAACCTAAACCTTATCTTGGAAATTAGCAGTACGTGTGCATATTTTTTTTTTTGAAAAGGAACAGCTAATATTAACTGTGGTGAGAAATAAATAGATGATTTGCATAACAGCCGTGACACAGTTAATATTATCTCAGTTAATGACACTAGTGATTTAAAAGAAAAAGATACTTTGAACATCACTGTCCATGAAAACCTTACAACTGCAATGGTTGTCCAAAGTAGGCAACTTTGTTTTGTTCACGTATTTCCTTTCTGTATTCCACAACCCTTCTCTTTTTCACATCTGAGAGTTAATTCAGGCGGTTTGGGTTAAAAAATAACACAGAGTAGTGTTGAACTGTCTATAAAGACTTTGGAAAGAAGAATCTGGCTATACAAATTTTCCTTTCCCAGATCAGCAATGTGAAGGGATTTCACTAGTCCAGTGATATTTTCTTTTGTCAAGACCTATACTGCTGCTTCAGAAGGCCCTGTAAAAGAATAATTCAGAGACACTGCTTGATAATAGCCTTCATAATGTTGACCACAATAAAATGAGATGTATTTTCTTTGAAGGGTGTACAGCAATCTTTAAGTTTTATTGTTCAGCACTATCCTGTTCTAAGGTAAACCTCAGCTGTAAGATATTACAAGAATGAGGTATTAAATCAGTGGTGTCTTTTTCAGTAGCCCTGGAGATCAACAATACTGGAGCAGAAAAGAAAGCAAAAAAGTAAAATTGGATGACACAGCTTACTAAGTAATCAAAAGATACCTTGTTTTTATGTTCACAGACAATTCCTTCAGCTGCTTTTTTTTTTTTTTTTTTTTTTTTTTTTTTTTTTTTTTTTTTTTTTTTTTTTTTTTTTTTTTTTTGTGAAGTCTGGTTTATCATAAAGCATTCAATTATAAAATGCAGAACATAATATTGTTGATCACTACTCTGATACAATTTTCTACTACAGTGTAATATGGAGAAAGATAATTTTGAGATTTGGTAATGCTTTTCTCAAATTAGACACTTAACTAAATTCTTTTTTCTTGTTGTTAAGTTTGTTCTTTTTTTTAATATTTAGAAGTCCACTTCTATATGGTGCTTGAGGAAGATATATCACCCTAGGAAGTTTCTCTCTCTTACCATTGATTACACAAAACCTCAGTTCTGGGAGGTACTCAGCACTTGACTGGCCACAGCTCCAATAACACAGTCTGTTTTCAAACTGACATCCAACTTTGAAAGAATCATAGACTCAAAATCATAGAACCCAAATCATAGAATGGTTTGGGTTGGAAGGGACCTTAAAGATGATTTAGTTTCAACCCCTGTACCACGGGCAGCGACACCTTTCACTAGACCAGATTGTTAAGAGTCCTATCCAACCTGACTTTGAACACCTATAGGTATTCAAGAGGACCTGTTTTTATTGGTTTTGGAGGGAGATTGATCAGATGATTTCCAGAGATTTTTCTGAGTTAAAATTATAATTCTGTCTTCCCTTCTTTGGTGCTTGCATCATCATCCAAGGACATGTAGCCTGAACCTGTGACTGCGAGTGAACAAATAATCCAGATACCTAAACCTGCAGGAGAAGGATGAATGTAATTGTTTTTTACTAAATACACAATACTTTATTAATGTCACAGAACTGTAGTTAGGAGGAAAAGTCTTTCATTCATACAATAAAGTGTTCTTAACATCACAATAGGATATGTGGTCTGAATGATCATATACTACCTTTCTTTTGCAATGGTAATAAGCACTCTTTTTCAGAGAGCTCTATTGTCCATATAAATTATTCAGCAGCAGAATAGGCTGTATATAGATGTTTTAAAAGGAATATTTCATTAATATGACGAATTACTTCTTTAGCCGTGAAATGCTTAGTTACCTCCATTAATTTAGTTGGGAAAGATACGCAATCTTATATTTCACACTGTGGCAGTTTATTCAGCAGAATTATTTAAAACCCCTTGGATCCAAGCATCTTGGGGTTCAAGCATGTACAGACCAAGGATTAATTAATTTCAGGTTTATTAATTTTACTCTCATATATTAAATACAGATAAATGTGTGGTGGCTCCACTTCATTTCCTTTCACTTTTTTTAATCTAAATGGACTTTGATGCTTAAAACAGAATCATAGAATTAAAGAATGTATGGGGTTGAAAGATGAACTTGAAGATAGTCTAATTTCAACTCCCCTGCAATGCAACACCTTCCACTAGATAAAGTTCTTAGGGCCCCATCCAATCTGGCCTTGAACTCTTCCAGGTATGGGACATCCACAGTTTTGGGCAACCTGTTTCAGCTCCTCACTACCCTCCAAGTAAGGAATTTCTTCCTAATATCCAATCTAAACCTACTCTCTTTGATTTAAAGCAATTCCCAGGTCAGGGAATGACCCAGGTAAGGGTCATTGGTCATATTTATCACTTTGATAATACTTAATATGAAAAAGGACAATTAGATAAGACACCATGTCAAATTACTGCCTTATATGTGACTATTATTTCCCAACTCTCTTTAAACCCAGCCCTGGTTTTCTTAGTAATCTGCTTGTAGTACCAGCTGTGGATGGAACAGTGGCACTCTTGGAACCTTGCTGACATTATTTCTTCAGAAATCAAATATTCTTTTTTTTTCTTCTTGATTAGAATATTTTAAACCATATGTAGTTTAAGTATCCACAAACTAACATAGTTGTGGTACTTTACCATGCTTGTATTTCCAGTTCCTCCAACTATGAAAGAAACCCCCATTAACTGAAATTTTTTTTTTTTTTGAGGCTTCAGCTGATACAGTTGGGGGAAGGGGCTTAGATTATACACCAGCATTTAATTCAGTTTCAACGACTTAATGAAAAAAAATGATGGCTGTACACACTATATTCAGCTGGCATGTAGCTCTATTCTCATCACCTCAGTTTATATCAGTACAGCAATATACTGACAATTTCCTAGAGTTTAATCAACCAATACTTCCTAGGCGTTTGCAGTTGTTAGATGAAACATGGAACATTAATGGAAAGAGCTTTTACTACTACTACTAAATTAAGCTTCATTTAAAGGCATTTTAAGAGTATTATGTATATTTTGGTTTAAGGAGCACTTGGGGCTCAAGCATTTTTATCAAGCTTTTTTTTGTGAAAGGTTTTGCAGTCTTTTTGGAAAGGTTTGTTGCGTCTAATTTACTGCAGCATTGTTCACTTCCATCTGACATACTGCTGATTTAAATATTTTATCCACGAGATGCAGGTCAAGGTGGGCTGTTAATTATAAAAATTCTATTGTTTTTTCCTTTGAAAAAACTCTGTAATAGAAAGAAGATGAAAGGCAGCACAGCTGGCAGTGAACTAGCATGAAAACACAACTCTCCATCTTCAAAGGCCTTGTTTACAAAATGTAAGGTCACTTTGTTTGGAATTGAAAATACAAGCACAATAAGGTAGCTCCAAGGAGTCACTCTGAAGGCAAACTAAACTTCAATTAAATGTCTTTTTTTCTCGTTTTTCTTTTCCCTGGAATGAGAGCAATTGAAAAACTTATGGAACAAAACTAAATTTCACATCCACTTTCAAGGTGTTTTATGTAGATACATACACAATGAATTACAGTTATCGTCCAGGAACAAAAACAGTGACAGGCTTTTTACCATGACTTTCGCCTCACATATTTGTTTCAAATCTGACGGCACAACAATTTGAAAGCCTTCAGAATTGTTTGCTTCTATCCGGTGATCTCTAAAAGTATATCAGTATTCTGATTGTACAAGCATTTCAAATTACCTGTTCGAGCTAAACACTCACCAAATAATCAACTTACTTTTTGTTTTGATTGGCCATACCAGCAGATTAAGATGCTAATATAAAAAAAGACAGATGTCAATCACTGCAGCATTTTAGCAATCTGCTAATGACTAAGCTTATGTACTTTAATAATCCTGCTTATTTTAATGGTAAGGGGTAGAAAATCTGAAAGAGAAACTGATTAGAGCAGTGAATTGCTTATTTTAAAAGATGTGATTTTAGCATAAATCTATTTTTTTAAACCATCTTGTGCTTGATTGCATGTAATTTTTTTTTTTTTACCAGTTTGGTATTAGTAGTAATTTTACTTGGAAGAAAAAAAAAAACTAAACCAACAAAACCACACAGCAAAAGTAACAAAATAAAAACGGGAGTTGGGGGGGGAAATTAAAAGGAACTTTTTAAAAATACAGTAAAAGCTGTTTAAAAAAGTATGGTTCTGTCTCTTTTACTTTTTAAGATTTGTAAAGAGATGTAATAGATAGAGCCAGGATTGCCGATTTTGATGCTAAGAATAGGCATTTTAGTACCAAAAGAAAATATGTGCCCCTGGTAGAGTGATTATTTTGGGTGCCACCTAAGTAGCTAGGCTTCTTACACATGTGATAGGCACATCAAAGTGGGAAAGGCAATTTCAAGATATCAGTTTGTTTTGTTTTTTTTTTTTTTTCCTCTTAGGGATTTTTTTTTGTTTCTTTTTTTTTGATTGCAGGTCAAATGTAGCAGCTAGGATATTGAAAGCAGTAATGTCATTAACTCTATGCTTGCATAATGGAGTTGCAGCAAGACTAAACCTTTAGTCACCTCCCTCTGTACATATTTCAATTTGACTGTCCTGCTGCTTCATACCATTCAAACTGATGCATTTTGGATGAGTCACCATCCCTGAAGGTATATAAAAGACCTGTAGATATGGCACTGAGACACATGGTGTACTGATCTTAAAGGTCTTTTCTGATTCTGTGATTTTATAGACTTTTCCTGCAGTACCACAGAACTTCAGATGTTTAAATATGACCACATTACTCATCAGTATTTAAATATATGTGTATTAGTATTATGCAGGGCTCTGCACCCAGCTAGAAAGAAACATCACCTGACAGAGGGAGATGTGAACCTTGCTGAAGCACAGGGCTCTGATTAGGGCTGAGCATGGGCTACCTGTCTCTGCTCTTGGTCCAGAGAGCCAAGTCATCCTCCTAGGGTATGAGTTAGCCTTTTTGGCTAGGTTGGAGTTTGTTCATGTACTCTGCAAAGTGCAGGAAGCCTTTGAAATCTCTGATCTAACGATTTATGCTGTGAAACGACCTCTAAACAAAACCCATAAATTGTCCTAATCAGATGGATCAGAACACTGGGTTCCTACTCACAGCTGAGTGGCTTAATAATTTCAAAATGTGGTCTCCTTCTACTCGAACATATATTTAGAGGAGACTCGCTGACATATTCTTTTGATTAGTAGGTCTGAATTCCACTCCAGCTTCCTTTTAGGTGGTAGAATCTCTCTACATAAGTAACCCATATGGAGTATCTATCTCTATATATAGGTAGTTTTAAATATTTATACAGCTCCAAGTAACTGTACGCAGAAAGGGAAAGGTAATAAACCAGAGTGAATTACTTACATACTTGTACACATGAACTTTTCCATGCTCAGGGGATCCAAAGTCCTAGAAAAGTACCTAAAATGTCTCTAAAATGTGAATCTTATGACTCATCTCCCTGAGGTTATACAAGAGTGTACAACAAAGTAGGGAATTGCTCACAGTGGAGCCATGCAAAACTCACTTAAGTGTTCTTAATGTTATTTTTTTCCCTGATCTCCGGGCTTTTACAATTAAGAATAATAAACCCACAGATATGTCACTTAGCTTTACTGGGGTGCGTTAAACCCAGTGTTTCCCCTTTGCTCCTTAGTGAAGCAGACAGTAGCAAACTTGATGTCTTGGACCAAGTGTTAGTGAAGGAGAGTCTCATCATTCAAGAATAGGATAATTTTAGATTTTCACACAGATTATAAACATTGCCTGATCACCTTATATAGTCAGGTACTCTGAAATATATTCTTTGAGGCAAAATTTGACCAGACACACAATTAGATATTTGTTTATCCAATTATACTCAATCTATACAAATACATCTATCAATTTATATTCCTATGGGCATATTCGTTCTATAGATAAATACAAAACTTAATACATTTACAAAATTTACCAATACTCATAAAAAATATTATGGAAGGAGGAACAAAATAAGTGGGATTTTCTCTGTTCTGGACCAATACAGAAGCAAAAAATCTTGTTTTCTTTTTCTTCTGGGAGCAGGGGTCTCCACACTGACTGTATGCCTCACAGAGAATGAGCCAATTGCCTGTCAGATTACTGTAAATAGAAGATTGTAGAGGAGAATTTAGGATGAAGAAGACATGAATTTGTCTAGAAACACTTTTTACACAGAAAGACAGGGTTGTAGGAAAGTCAAAATAACAACAGTGTATTATCAGAAGGTGGGAAGAGTCACACTTGAATGGAAAGAGCAGACAAACATAAGATTACACTGGCAACAGATTTCCCAAAATAACAGAATCATCAGACCTGGGAAGGCAATTTCAAATCATCAGGGAAGGTTTTCCTGTTGCTGTTTTTTTTTTTTACATCTGAGGTGAGGTGTAGCAGCGTGGAGGAGGTTGGAAGCGATGGTACCATTAACTCTAACTTTCTTTAAGGCAGAAATAGAAACTAATTAGTCCCCTCATTCTGAACAACTTACCCCATAGTACCACAGATACTCAGATGCTCATATATCACCAAGTTCCTCATGAGTATTTAGACAGATGTTTATTGGTATTGGATCTCTTAGATATTGCCTGCAGCCTCAGTTGCCACCAGGTCACTCCACAGCTTGAGATGACTTGAGTCTGTCTATTTGCTTGCTTCCCTCCCAGATTAGTGTCACCTGCAGGCTTGCTGGCAATTGAATTGCCATAGGAGGAACATCTCTGACAAAGAATAGCATGAAAGAAAGATGTCTTAATGAGCTAAGTTGTTCTCGATGTCAGAGAGAGATCCTCCAGTTTATCTTTTTTTTTTTTTTTTTTTTTTTCTGCTAAGAGCATTTCCTTTTGAAGAGCAATAAACTCAGCATCAGAGACCACAGCTTAAAAATCTGATGAAAGGGATCTATCAGTTACTGCCAACTGCATAGCCTGGTTTACACCTATGCTGTGTTCTTGCCTCACCATGAGTCAATGATATTTTCAGCTGTAAAAAACAAAGGAAGGTGAGAAACAGAAAGCCCTCTAACTTTTCAGATTGTGCTGTACTGTTCTGTCTCTTAATTACTAGTTAAGTGGAAGCTGATTAATGTTATGAAATCTGAAACTTAATAGAGATAAAACAAGTGTTATGCATAAGATGGAAAAATAGTGGAAGCTCAAAAATGCATTAAATCTTCTTTGCTACCAATAAGTAACTCCAACCCCCGTGTGATCATTAAGTGTCCCTAAGGATTCCAGGACTAATTTGTTTGACTTTTAGTCAAAATTATGCAATCAATTTCTTCCCCTAGGTAGTTGCTTAAGGCCACTTTCATTGTACATCCAATTTGTTCAACTTCTTTGAAGAGAACTTTAGCATATTGCCATGAGTTAGATGTTGGGCATGTTAGATTTGGAAATTACAGTTCTGGTTCTTTCCTTCTTTACTCTGAATTTAACTCTTTCAGGTGAGCATATTTATGTTTCATATCTGCATATATTTATTTCCTCATTTACAACATTAAAAATCATTTATTTGGCTTAAAACAAGATTGTGTGGGTTGCATCATCTTGCTCAACTGTATAGAAAATTGAATTAGGTGATGGCAAATTTTATCTTTACAAGCTATGAATATTTGGAATATCTTCCCTTAAAAAAAATCAGGAACTATTACCAAATGTCTGCAAACATAATTCCTTCCATTTGAACAATGATACATGCAAAGCAAGTTCAGATTCCTTATACCTTTTTAAACATTCCTACCCAGGAAGATTAAATTCTTCAATTAACCCAAAATATCTCCACCTAAGTGTGTTCTCTCAAACAAAGAACTCAGAAATAAGCAAGTAGTTAGGGTAGGTACCCTTCATTTCTTGAATATGCAAACTCATATTAATTTCCAGGAATTATCTCACTGAAAACAGCTAAGATATTTATTGACTGTGTGAAGAATTCAGGGTCAAACTCTAATGCTGTTTAGCTGACATTAATTTCTCTTATTTCTAAGTTCAAATTAAGTAATTAACTGCTTAAATAATTGCTTGATTTAAATACTTACATTTTAATATTAATCAATTCAGTAATTTTTAAGAAATATAGTACTCAAAATGAGATTCAAACATGACACCAAAGCAATTTATTAAGTAATTAAAGTTACTACTAGATGTGACAAATTGCACACTTAAAATAATTCAATTAAAATATAATTACCTCCTCAGTCTAAAATTTTAAACTACTCTAGACTGTCTACCATTAAGAAATAAATAAACAAATAACCCCCTCCCAGGATGACCATAAATGTTTGAGTTCTTTTTTCCTTTTGCTATTGCTGCTAAAAGTTTGAGGATTCACTTGACAACCATGGGTTTCACTTCTTTGAGACAGCAAGTTTTTCTGCTGATTAACAACAGGCAAAGCAAGGAGCATTTCAAATGGGAAATAGTGAGATGCTCCAATGGCTTCTTTGCTCCAGCCTGTTGCTCCCTTAATGGGTCATGTTGTGTTGTGGATTACAGAAGAGACTGGTACCCAAACCACTGATTCCAGTGGGTTGGAGCCTCTAAAAAAAAAAAGGAAAACTAGCAGACCACAGGGAATAAGAATAAAATTTCCTATATTTTTATTTATCACTAATGAAATGAGCCATATTTTGTTTGTATGAGTTACAGAGATGAGGAGTAGTGGTATGGCTACTTGCAGCAGAAAGGTAAACTTGGCAGTAAGCACTTTCTGCAGCATCTCCGCTCCTGGATGTACTACTGGGAGGTTAATGACCTGGAGTCTGAACTTCTTCCTCAGCTGCAAGCTGAACTGATTACAGCTGAGCTGCACAAACAGATGGATTTGACTGCAGAAAACTTTTCATAACAGCTGTTATGCATGTGAATACACTGGGTGGAATTCAGCTCACTGAACTTTAGCCATTGCAAATAAACTTTCTTTAAAACTATTGTATGGGTTTTCCCTAAATTCTAAAGAGCTTAACAAGGATACCTGAGGCATGATTGTCCCATTTTACAATAGCATATAGATACAGGTACAGACATGATGGGAAACAAAGCAGATCCCTAATTTGTTCCCTGATTGTACACTGTGTTTTACACTGTATTCCTAGAATTTATTTATTTTTTTTTAATTAATCCTATCCAAGAAGAAGCCTGGATATGGTTCTACAGAAGGTTTTCCATAACTCTTGCCCCCTACAAGTAGTTAAGCCAGGCTTGCCTTGTGTACTCAAATGGTTCCTCAACACTGGTCCCTTAGTCCATGGAAATCTGTGCCAATTCAGGACAGTTCCAAGGCATACAACATAAACCTGAGCATGAGGCTGTAAAAACGTCAGTCTGGCAGGCTAAAATATATCCTTCCTTGTATTTCAAGCACATGTATGTTTTGTGGTGGAAGGTTTAGATCTGCAGGGGAGACCCAGGTCTTCGGGAAGTTGCCAATCTGTTAGTGAGCCCTGCACAGTGTAAACACTGGCTTTGGAAACACTTGGCCTTGGAGTTAGGAATTGCTCCCTCTGGATTATGGGTATAGATTCAGAGAGAAGAGGGGTTTTTGAAAAGAGTTTAGAAAACTAAGTTAGGTTTGATGCCTAACCTCTAAATAGTCCAATAAAGCAGTGCTTCCCTCCTTAGCATGCAGAGAAAACTTAATAATAAACCTCAGATTTTTTTTCCTCCCTCTAAATGAGCTCACAAAGGACAAGAAAAAATCCTCCCCAAAAACGTTGTTATCTGGGTTACATAGTGTGGAGGTAAGGAATCATTTGGCACTAAAATGGCCAACAATGTTCTGCTGCATTTGTTGTCTGACCAGTAACTGCTTAGAACTGTATGAAATGAAGCACTACAAAAAGTTAAGTGCAGCTCAATTTGCATTTTAATCTCTGGCTTTAAAAGCAAACCAGTTCTTTAGATTTGGAGATGGACAATAAAAATTTTATGCATGTATCTGAATGTATATATGAATACGTATGTAGTTTAAATTCAGCATATATATTTGCCTGTGTGTAAATGCATAAACATATATGCGTATATGTATGATTAAATATAATTTTAAGTAAATATATTTGATTTTTTGTTTGGTTTGTTTGGTTTTGGTTTTGTTTTTTTTTTTTTAATCAGAAAAATTCTGCAAACTCCAGAAATTCTTGAATTACTCTGTGAGTAGTGTTGGTGTCTAATTCCTGTCTATCTTGAATAAGAGTGAGGAAACAGATACTCCTTCTATTCTACAAGAAATTCTGTGGGAAATTACAAGACGTTGCAGAAAAAGAAACTATGAATAAGACAGTGGGTTACTGTTTTACAAAAATCTTGTATTCCTATAATTGCTGTTTATATAGAGACCAAGTTTGTGGTTTTTCTTTTGCTTTACAACCTTCTTTCTGAGTGCAGTATTGTGTGTCAACACCTTTGGGAATTTCTACATAGCTTTATTTTCACCTAATAACAGCAGACATTTCTTTCTCTTAGGCTCTGCTTCTCTTCTCATGTGCATCAGCTTTCCTCCACTGAGTTTTTGAGGCTGGTCCTATGCTGAATGATATGAGTAAAGTAAAAATGACCATTGGTATGTCCGGATTGCAACACAACCAAACAAAATCCTATATTGAAATTCCTACCTACTGCAGCATAACTGATACCAGAGTGAGTCCACCCTACACTGAGCCATTATTAGATATACTTGCACAGGGCAATAGAGGACTTTGGTAAAGGCCTCTGAGATAACTCTGAGCACGGTAAAATATTTCTATGAGTCTGTAGTTCTAGGTCGGACCTCAAAAACAAAACAGCAAGACAGTGAGACACGGAACTAACTAATGCAATAATCTACCCTTCAGTAGAGATAACGAGCTCAGGTGTAACAACATCAACACATCCACAAATAATTTTAGATCTACTTCTAAAAGCATTCCAAGCCTAGATCTCCTTAAGGTAAATCCCATATATAACAGAAATCCCTTGGTAATGTCAAGGTGTTGGTGTAGCTTATTTCCATTGAATCTACAGTAAAAAAATAGAATAAAACTCAAAGCATTTCTATAATTTGAAGGAGGTTATTGCCAGTAAATTTCCTGCTCTACTCACTAGTTTTAGAGTGAAGATCCCATTGGAATCATGCTAAAACTTTCATTTGAATTGGAGAAGCCTGACTTTCACGTGGAACTTTGATGTTTGCTGTATTTACTCCCAAGACTTTTGCTAAGTTTGGAAATGTATTAATAAAATAACATTTCTAGAGTATATGTTAAGAATATAACTCCAGTAAACTACTTATGTAAAAGTAATAATTCTCAATTCAGCCCGAACCTAGATGCAACTTATTTCTGAAAGAAGAATGATGTAGTATCCAAACCACCATTCTATAATAGTTACAGCAACATAATTGTGGCATCAATGAAGCCCGAATGCTGTCTAATTATCATAATTGAAGCTCTTGCAATTATTCTGTCTTTTTATTTATATTTACACTTTTGATCAAGGTATCAAGGTATCCAGTTTTTATAGCTTAAATCAAGATTTCATTTTCTGCATTGACTTCAATAAACTATACCTGAGACTGAATTGTGATTAGTGGCTATCTTTTACTGGCAGGAAACATTCTGCAGGAACTATGACAA
>NW_020955478.1:706468-709163 GCF_003031625.1 Empidonax traillii
AGCTCTTGCAATTATTCTGTCTTTTTATTTATATTTACACTTTTGATCAAGGTATCAAGGTATCCAGTTTTTATAGCTTAAATCAAGATTTCATTTTCTGCATTGACTTCAATAAACTATACCTGAGACTGAATTGTGATTAGTGGCTATCTTTTACTGGCAGGAAACATTCTGCAGGAACTATGACAACAGTATTTTTAAATTTAACTGGATCCTCATTCTCTGAAATATGTCATAACAATAATTCTGGAAGATACCTTTTCTCTCCCTTTGGTTTATTTAGATAATGAATATGTCCTTTTGCCTACACATTGTAGAAATACAAAAACATATGAAGCTTGTTTATACCAGTAGCAACTAAAACTCATTTTTATCTCAATACTGATTGGTACAGAATGAGTGTATTATTCACAATTCTAGTTAAGTGCTGTCCCACAAAATAGCAGCACCAAAGAGATTATTTACTTGGTATGTATTTATAATGGCCAGTCTTTGCGAACGAAGAGCCGGGGAAGGTTTTTACACCTTCCAGCCTGCGCATTGGATTTTTTAGGTGAGACACAGTGTGCGCGGAACTGAGCCCACCTTTTAATCCTGAGGTTCATCTGCCGGGGCCAAGCACGCTTGGACGGTGGCAGCGAGGTCCTCAGGACGTAGATGGATTGCCTTTTGGGCTAACGAGCTCAATCTGCCCGGGGAGGGGCCCCGACCGGGAATCGAACCTGGGTCTCTGCAGTGACAGTGCAGTGCCTTTTCCCCTAGACCACCAGGGGCTCCCGACTTGGTATGTATTTGATCATTTGTAAACAGGTGGTGTTACTTTTAATAAGGTAACAGTAGTTATTGTGCTCAGGTTACAAATTGAAACTGAAAAGATAATTTTTAGATTATGTTTCTAGAATTTTATGCTGAGGTATTGGAGCTGTGACCTTTTCTAGGATGACTGTAAAAGGAAGTTATGCTAATGAGTACCATCTCACTGATTTCTTGTTCTCTAGTCATCCTTTTCCTGTCTTTTTGGCTTCTAGTTGTCTTTTTCTGTTGGCTCTGAAATGGATCATAGCTTTTCATTATAGGTTTTATTCAAAGAGGAACACATAAGGTATCTGATCTCTGACTGCAGCTCCAAGGTAGTATCACACAAAACACTTTGGCAGATGAAAGCATTCATATTTTCAATATATCCTGTTTCATCTTCAAAATAAGCCTGTGCACCCTTGGAAAGCTGTGCTTAATAAGGTCACAATGCTTGTTGCTCACCACAGCTACCTGAGTCAAAGTTTAATGCAGTCCATAAGTGCTACTGGGGATCAAGAGGTGCCTGATAATTGGATTAACAATGGTAAATTGACTGTATTCTTGAGCTCTAACTTCAGGCAAACTGTGATTGTCTCTATTATTACACCATTTTCCAGGATGGTGAAATTTGCTTTCTGATGTTGTTAGAACTATAAATTGTTGCTGAAAATACAGAGCAAGAGTTTATGTAGACATAAGAGTTTTGAAATCAAAGAGGGGAGCAAGACAAGGCAAGGCCACAAAATAAGAGGTTCTTGCAAGTAAAGGCATCTCAAATTCTTTTAAAGTAGAAAAGGTCTCTAAGATCATTGAGTCCAAAGAAGTTCTTTTATTATATAAAAGCTAATTTCCGCTAAGGTACAAAATACAGGCTGCCTAGATTAGTACCTAATCAAAAACCTGAACTTTAAGAAAGAAAAATAGTCAGAAGCGTCAGAGGCTTTTGGTTTTAAGTGAGGTAGCTCTGAAGGAGGATGGAAAAATGTACATATAGGGTCTAAAAACAAGAAAAGAAGAAAGAGAAAAAAAAATACCCAAAAAATGTTTGGCTTACTTAGCCAAACAGTATTTCAATGCAGAATAGTGTAAATTACTGTCCCTTGTGTCAAATGGTAGAAAGCAAAGGAATTTTAAAGCTTAGTTAAGGAAGTAAAAGTGTATTGGTCAAACTAGGATATTCCTGTAACAAAGGTAAGGGAAGATGCAGGAATTCACTCTTTCTTAAAAACACTAATCCCCATAAATTCAGTGATGGCTAAAGGATTGGAAACAAGCACATTTTCCATTTCTATGGTTTGCAAGTGTTAAAAAACAAACTGGGTTTGTGAGCAGTACCAGTCAGAACAAGATTTTGTATTAACCCTCACCACAGTCTGCAAACTATTTCTGAGAGTTCTTTTGGGGGGTGGTGGATGAGGAAATTTTTCGAGATCTCTTAGCTGTTGAATTTATTGTGTTAAATGATCACAGTGAGTAAATCCTAAACTTGAATATGCCTGAAAAGTAAATGATGACAATCATTAAGTAAAGACACTTCAGATTTCAGTTCATGAACATGACATTCAAAAACTAATGGAAGTTTGTTTGTCCAATCAGGGAACAAAACTCACATCTAATAATCTGACTTGAGGAAAGTAGAGGATTTATTTTAAATTGGAAATGTCTTCACTGTAGCAATGTGCAAATACTCACTTACCAATAACTGTATTTTCCAGAAAAATTCAAGCAAATGTTGCAAAAAAAGACCTATAAACATTTGAAATAAATATTCTTGAAGAAATTTAGGAACAGAATAACAAGACTCTTTAAAATATGAAGCTTATTGAGAACTATAATATCAGTAAACATTTTTCATTGTTGGCAAAAAAGCTTTTCTACCTTTCTCTTTTTTTTTTTT